>NW_020664598.1:9971101-10061320 GCF_002925995.2 Terrapene triunguis
TTTTTTTTTTTTTTTTTTTTTTTTTTTTTTTTTGCATGGCTCCCCCTATTTGAATTCATTTGTGATTGGAGAATGATGGCTCTTATGCTTATTCCACTGTGTTTGATATGACAGTGCACGATAACCCTTTTACCGCTCTACTCAGAGAGCTAGGACTAAAACAAAATGTTTGTGTTTTGTCTCCCGGTTGATATTTTCATTTTAAAATGGTATAACTTCATTGTGCTTTTCACCATTGTCTGATGATACATCATTTGAATGTAGACATATACACCTTTACCATCTTCATTAATGACATTAATATTATCTGAGACCTCATATTTCTTTCTATCCTCTCACTCACTCGCTTCACTGTCCGTTTGGCATATGCTGAATGCCCAGTGAACGGTTGTAAATGCAGAGTATATAAACAGAGCAATGAAATACATTCTTCAAAATATCACATTTATGTTATTGCCTGAGCTTAATGACTGTGTCTGCTTTAGTTCTTTAGCCATCTTCCCTTACAGACTTTAGTGTCAGTCTGAGGTCAAGGTTGGGTAGCTACCTTTATACCAAATAAGAGAGTGTAATAGAAGCAGAATCCAAGTGTTGGAGCCTGCAATATTGCTTTTACTTTTCTCACTAAGAGCGAAAATCGTTTGATCTTCACCACAGGGTTTTGCCTTAATATTTTAAGTAGATCTAGGTAGATGGGGGTAAAGAGACCACTATGCTGGACAGTCATTCATTTAGGCCCTGATATTGACACCCATTTGCATGCGGAGTTGTCCCTTTTTCTGCGAGTATCCTCATTGAAGAAGATGAGTGGAGTTAAGGAACTGTACAACGTGAGTCAGTATGGTAGAATCTGGCTCTGCGTTTGTTCTTGCATTCAGTGTTTAACATAAAGTGCTCAGCATTACTGTCCCTGTTGTAATACTGTCCCTTTCAAATCCATAAGCATTTCAGTCCCCTTTGGAACTGAGAATGCTGAAGGGTCACCTTCACTATACTGCACAATACCCTCTCTCCCCTCAAATGTTCTAGGGCCAAATTCTGAGTCTTTATTCAACTTTTACTCGGCCCACTATGTCAGTGAATAAGGACTGAGGGCAAGAGTGTAACTAGCCCTCTGCAGCTACACAGGGGAGTAAAGAGGCATAAAGGCCCCCCGACATGTGTTCTCTTGAGAAGTTCACCCAGATTGCTGCTCTGTGTGCAGGTGAGAGAGTGAGCCAAGCCCTGTGGGAGCTGCTCGTGTTTGTTTGTTTGAAATTTTGCAAGCGTTCACCAAAAAATATGTAACGTCAAAATACCGTTTCATCCAGCTCAGGAATTACTCACCATGGAGAGAGACGCTAAGGCCCATGCAGCTGAGAAGTGCACAGTGGAAGTCAGCATTGCATATAAAGGTGGCTTTAAGCCACCCTTGCGGAACCTTTATCCTAGACCAGCTATGCACCAGGCTGGTCCCCTGGCATAAGTTAGAGCAGCCTAAAGGTTGATCTAGTTTATTTGGACTACCAATTGTCCCAAAGAGCTGTTAAGGCAACTGAGGATTGTTGAGACACAGGGAAACCCTGGCCATACCCGTTTTCTCGTACTCTTGTCCCCTACATTGGCTGCAGGGAGAGTTGGGGCATATGAACCATTATGTTGGCTCTGTGCCGGGGAGGAGACCCCTACATTGAGGTGACCCTCCCATGGCCAGTTAATCCAACTTTAGGGCTGCTTTGCACTGCTGCTGTGATTCAAAGTGGCCACAACAAAGCTGCAGCCCTATGAGTTCTGAAAGTCTTCCTGCTTAGTTATTGTCATATTTCAATATGCCATTTATAAATGTTTGGCCAGATCTTCAGCCACTGTATATCTGTGTAGCTGTATTGACTTCAACAGAGCTTTGCCATCCTACACCAGCTGAGGATCTGGCCCTTTGTTTTTAAGCAATACTTTTATTAACAATTATATATTGTTACCTGTGTGAAGGGGCAGCTGAGAGCAGCATCTTTTACCAAGGGTACTGGAAGGAAAAGAGTTTGATACTTCAAGGGAAATTTCATCTTTAAACAGTAAAATTCTTCCTCTGCTTATTAAGCTAATATTAACCCAGGATGTGATTGAACCAATTATAACAGTCAGACATGTCAGTTTTCAGCAAGATGCCAGCAAGAGATTTGGAAATATAGATTTTAATAGCATAAAAATAAATTTCAAGTAGAATTCCCAATTTGTACTTCGTGAAAAGGGCATCTCACCACATGAACTCTTAGGATGCTGTGCTGAGCAATATTTCCTTTAAGAAGATTGTGCTCCCAAATTAACTTGTTCTGATGCTAAGCATAGCAGAAACAGTGCTGCTGCTAAGCAGAACAATTGCTTTTCCTTTGTAGTCTGCCTACTGGTTTGTTCAGTCCTGCTTTGTGTTCCAATCCTTGGCTGAGTCTGGGCCAGTGGTTCAATAACTGTGAAGCTCTGTGTTTAGATCCTAGCCAAATCAGTGACACACAAAATAAGGGCAAGCGGTGAATCCTGAGTGTTCCCGGTCTGTGAAATCAGTTGTCGGAATAAACGAGCCAAAGTCCTGAATTTATTTTACTGTTTTATGCACCCAGTGCCTTTGATTCTGGGTATTTAATATATAATTTCCTCAAGCAACACACCACCTTCAATTAAATCCCCCATTGTGGATAGCAAAAACAGGTCCTTCTCTGTACCATTCCAGCCCACCATAAGAAAAACCTTGGCAGAAATAATCCATAGTCAAATGCAAAAAAAAAGATGAGCAATTTTACGCATCTTCAGATTACAAAGTTGTGCTCAAGCTATTGAAGAGTTTGGCTGAAGGCGGAGTGGAAGGAGGATTTTAAATATGGACACAGAAATTCTCTAGCTCACCATGTAAGGAACAGCATAAGTATAAATATAAATGAGCCACTAAAGAATAGTGTCCAAATGTAATTCTGTTCAACATTCTCAGAGAAGGGTAGGGGGATCATACCAAAAACTAGCACAGTGGCACTAAACATTAGAAAAGGGGATTTAAAATGAGGAGGAAGCTTATCAAAAAGGCAAATGGAGAAATGTAAATCCTTAGACTCAGCATGAAGGCTACCATGATAGAGTCAGAAAGGCATCCATGCCCCTAAGGAAGCAGGAAGACAAGAAATAAACAGTACGGTTAAAGGGCAAGTTACAAGAGGGTATATGAACTAAACAGGTATCATTTAAAAAGAAGTCCAGTCAGGTTTCCCCCAAATGGTGTACATGCGTGACCATGCCCTTGCTGCTACTGCACACAGTTGTGTGCCTGTTGCCTGGAGGATCTGTCTTCCACTAGATTTTTCCCTCATCTGCCTCTGGTGGTACCAGTTGGGATGGGGGAATGGATACAAGGGCCCCCCACTTCCCCCAGCTGCGTCCATTGCTGCCAGTCTGTAAGGAGGGGTGGCACCAGGGCTCCCCCTTCCTCCTTTTCTCTCCTTCCCTTTCCTTTTCTCCCTCCTTTTCCCTCTTTCTCTCCCTTTTATTTACCCTTCTGGGGGTGAAAATATACATGTATAAAATTAGAGTAAGATCTCTGGAATGATTTTTTGTTGCAAAACTTCATAGTTAGCTATGAATTTGAATGCCTTGTTAATATTTGTTTTGTATTTTTAGGGTTTGTATTTTGGTTAATGAGAATTGTCCCTTTAAGAAAAGGGTGGGACCCTTTATTGTCACATGCTTAAGAGACTGAGAGCAATGTGAAGAAGATTTTGCCTGTATGCAGAGATTGGAAGATCCTGCTCCAAAAACATCAGAATTAGACTTAATAAACTTCTCTTTCCAGGAAGCAAGGCTCATTCTTAAAGATGCAACATTAGCACTTAGCAGAGGACTAACTCAGGGCATTCATAATGTGCTACAAAGCCTTTCATTTGTAGGTCACCAGTTTGACTCCAGAGTGACTCATCAGGGATTAAAAATTGTTCCCAAATGGATGCTCCAGTTCCAAGTCCCACAACATAAACCACCCCTGTGCTTTATACTAGATTGCAAGTTCTTTGGTGTAAAGAGTTTTTGGACAGTGCCTAGCACAATAGAGCCCAGGTCGCAGGTGGATCTTCTAGTGCAGTGGCTCTCACCTTTCCACATTACTGTACCCCTTTCAGGAGTCTGATTTGTCTTGTGTACCTCAAGTTTCACCTCACTTAAAAACCACTTGCTTACAAAATCAGACATAAAAATACAAAAGTGTCACAGCCACTATTACTGAAAAATTGCTCACTTTCTCATTTTTACCATATAACTATAAAATAAATCAATTGGAATATAAATATTGTACTTACATTTTGGTGTATAGTACACAGAGCAGTGTAAACAAGTCATTGTATGAAATTTAAGTTTGTACTGACTTCGCTGGTGCTTTTTATGTAGACTGTTGTAAAACTAGGCAACTATCTAGATGAGTTGCTGTACCCCCTGGCAGACCGCTGCGTACCCCCAGGGGTACATGTACCCCTGGTTGAAAACCTCTGATCTAGTGAGTGCTCCTGCAGCAGAAGCCAAAATTGCATTACTCATGAGAAATGTATGAGTTGGCAACACTGTAATCTCTCTCCCTCTCTCTGAGACAGGAGGAGTTCAAACATCAGAAAACAGACCAAAACCTGGATTTCATCTTTTTTTTCAAAAACGAAACCATATTTTTTTGGCCAATCTCCTGATTTTGGAGCCTGATTCATGTTTTTTGAACTTTGGTAATACCAAGCTTGGCCTTTTCCTCCATTCCCACGCAATACACTTGTTCCATGAGATTGTTTTCCATAAGAGGCAGCTTCCTCGAATAGGTTGCAAAATGCAAGTACTTGGAATTGACCCGTAGGTAACAAGTGGTGACATTCTCCCAGCACACTGTCATACTTACAGTTAAGCTCGCTCAAATGCACTGCCTATCGATGATATCACAATGTTTGAGTCTGACAAAAGCCTTTGTTCCTAATACATTGCCAAAACTGATTCCAGTACATCTTGAAATAGTGTAGAGGAAATGCTGACCCCTGTAGTATTGCCAGCCTCAGTGAGACCCATGTCAGCCGGCTGCACGGGGATTGTATACACAAGTTAAAAACTTATTTGGGGGCAGCTTTCAGCCCATGTGTATAGTTTTCAAATGTTCTCCCCTCATTTTGACCAGGTTGTTCCCTTTTCCCGGTGGAGCCCTACCTCTTTAAGTGAGCACTTTGCAGCACAGTATGTAAGTAGGGTCCTAACTGAATCCTGCCTCATTCACGGTGCACCTTACAAGATTGCATTCATGGAGGTAGGGCTTTTCTGCTTCATTTGCTGTGCCACTGTACTGCACAATGAACAAAGCGGGATTTTTAAAGACCCGCCTCATTTAAGATAAAACTCACCTCTAAGCAGAGGGGCCAGCACAAGATCCATGCACCACATAAGCCCTTGCTATGTTTTACTGTGCCACATGTGTCATTTATAATGGCATATGTACCACTTACTAAAAGGTGAATTCATTACCAGTAGTAGTTGATGTGTACTTGTTCTGTGCTGTAAAGATCTGATCATGCAGTATTTTTGAGGTAGTAATGGAATACTGTTCACTGTGATACTATACTTATTTTTGTTAACAGTTTGTGCCGTTCATTGGTAGGCAATCATTAAAGTAATTTTTTTACAGAAAAAAGGTAGCGATCATGCAGGCAGGTGCTGAAAGCACTGAACCAGGTGTATGTAATGTGACAGTTCCACTGCTTATAAATTTCCAGTATTGAAGTTAAAGTATAAACTACAGGCTGAAGAGGATGTAAAGGTCAATAGTTCAGCTATGCTCTAAAAGTTAAAAATGCGTCAAATCACCAGTTGGTACTGTGTCAAATCATGATTTGTTACTTTCATATAAAGCTTGAATATTTTCTAATATCTCAAGTTATAAGCTGTTCTCCGCAGAAAGAAAGGCAGGTGTTTGAAGTTAGAAAACCATGATTTTCCCCATTACAAATGTTTTCCACTCAAAAACTGAAATATTTCACATCGGGGAAACTTCATGAAAACGTTCTCTATGTTTGTGTACAAATTGTTTTCGTTGTTGCAAGTAGAACTGTATAGGAGAAATTTCACCCTGAGCTGAATTTGAAAATTCCTTGAAATTTCATGACATTCTCAATTCTCTAGTGTGAGAATTAGCAAAGTGTGTTAATTGAAATGGATAGTCTTGTACGGCTCTAGTCCATGGAATGCATAAAATCACAGGGGAGTACTGAACACAATTTATATCCAGTGCATTCAACAATTGTACTGTGATATGTTGATGCTAGTTGTTCTCTCTGTGTGTGTGTGTGTGTGTGTGTGTGTGTGTGTGTGTACACACACACACAAATAGTAGTTTCTAAGTTACCAAACTCTTTAAGATAAACTTGAACTAAAGATTCTGACCCATGGCTTAGGAAAGCTCCATTTTTGAGACTCCATCACTGTCCTCCAGCTCCCTCCAAACATGTTTCCCCTGTGCATATGCATCATTGCAATCACAATACTGTTCACCCAGCTGGGAAGGCCAACAATCTGCTGCCTTTGGGGCTGTCTGCCAAGGACGGTCTGTGGAGCAGACAGCAGGGAGTGCTGATAGTGCAAAATGGTCCGCTCCCTCCCTTCTGCCTCTCTTCTTGCCTCCTTTCACTCTTCTTGGAATTGAAACACAAAAGAAAATTCCACTTTTCAAGACTGTTCAGTTTACATTTGGTTGCAAAGTGTTTTCAACTGAACAGTCACTTTCTGTGCAGGCAGTGACAGCTCAATCGGGGGGTAAGGTTTTCTTTCAGTCCTTGTCATGTTAGGCCATGTCAAATTAGACATTTGAGACTTTTTGTTTTTGTTTTGCATCATGGGCTAAGATGCCAAATATTAGGAAACAAACTAAATGTTTGCATCTCTTCACAGCTTGAATGATCCCATAGCTTGCCAGTGTTCTTGTTCATTATAGATTTGTGGAGCACATTTTTCTTCATTCATGGACCTCTTAAGTCCCATATTTCTGAGGACTCCTCCATTCTTAAGTATCTGTCTAGACCAAAGGCATATTCTAAGGGGTTTACTAAGCTGTTACCCTTACAAATCAGTGACTTAGGCTATGAAGTTGATTGAAGTAGCGTACTCAAATTTCAGGAAGTCCCTTCTTTTCATTTTAAGTTGCTATTACTTCATTCCCTCTTTAGTGTACTTGCTACATTATGGCACTAATTGAACTATGGATAAAAATTTGCACAGCTGGTGAATTTCTTGGGAGGGAAATCAAGGTTTGGATGATTACATGAAACAAGAAATATCTTGGTATTTCACCCTTGAGGTTTTCACTTTTTTCCCCACAAAAAACAAAACAAAAATGCATTTTTTGCCAGACTTCCTCATCAAATGATTTCAGAGACTTCTAGACACTAGTTCTGTGACAGAAAAGGCCAGCAACCTCTCCTGCCATTAAGACCTAGATCCTGCAAATACTTAAGCATGCAGTCTTTTGTCATAAGAATAAGTTTCAGAGTAGCAGCCATGTTAGTCTGTATCCGCAAAAAGTACAGGAGTACTTGTGGTACCTTAGAGACTAACAAATTTATTAGAGCATAAGCTTTCGTGGGCTACAGCCCATAGCCCACGAAAGCTTATGCTCTAATAAATGTGTTAGTCTCTAAGGTGCCACAAGTACTCCTGTTCTTTTTGTCATAAGAATGACATTCACAACACTTGGCCCTCCCTTCTACCCCTTCCAGTCCCCCCTGCCAAAGGAAATTAATAAACTCTTAAAAAACAAAATAACAAAAACCTACCCCATGACCCTAAGAAGTGCCAGACTTCAGAAAGGTCCTAAGACCATCACTCTTGCTGTTGATTTTAGGTGGAAGACATTCAGATACTACAGAGATAGGCAGTATAAAACCCCCAAATAGATAGACTTACTTAACTTTAAGCATATGAGTATATTCCATTAACTTCAATTGACTTTCAGTGGGACTTTGGCTAACTTGCATGTTCACTGAAGAGCAATGCAATGTCTCTAAGTACTCAAAAATGTGAAGTTCATATTATTAGGTTAGTAAGCACTGAAGATTTGCAATGAGGTGTGAAGCACACTTTGGGGCTTCCTAAGTTATGCACAGTTCACTTTGGAGTGTACCCAGTAGGAGAATCCCCAGTGTGCCCTGCATTTCACTGCAACAGCATTCTGGCAGTTCAGTAGGCCCACTGTTAGACCTTTCAAATACAGCAAGGATCTTCAAAGATCCTATGAAGAGAGAGAGAGAGAGATGGGCGCACCTGATGAGGGCCAGGGGAGCCTGTTCTGGTTGTGGGGAGAGAAGGAGGGAGTCAAGGAGAGGAAGCCCTGGAAGGCAGCACAAGGGTCCTGTTTGAGATTGCAGGTTGGAAGGGCGCCTATGAGGGTTGCGAGAGATGGAGCTGTTGAATGAGAGGATCAGAAGGCAGAGCCCCTTATACAAATGTTCCTGGAGTTTCAAAGAAGGTTTGTTTGGGGTAGAAAGGTGAAGCTCAGATCAGTTCTTGCTTAACCAAACTGGTTCATCTATCTCTTTGTCTGTCTGTCCGTCTCTCTTTCTTCCTCCACTGCCCCCAGGAGCCTGTAATCCTCCCATTCACTGCAAGTTCTAGGGCTAGTACTAAACCAGAGTGGATCAGCCTAGATTTCTGAGGTACATGTGCACAACACATTGTCTCCTTAAGAAACTTAAATACGCAGTTCTGTCCATTGAAAAATGCAGAAAATTGGCAAGTACGATCATTCTTCAAGTCCTAGAATACAATGGCCACCTTATTTGCTTTCAGGGGCTACTTACATTCATATGATTTTTGCACTTTCGAAGTTGCTATCATGCTAAAAGTCATATTACCTATTGAAAAGTGACTGAGTGAGAGGTGGCTGGTGGGGAGGCAAGGAAGCTTGGGAGGGATCTGAAAAGTGTCCCTCCTACTCCTCAACCAGGAGGACCATGGTCATGACACAGAACCTGATAGCTGAAAAGTTTTAAAGCTAGAGAAAAAGGGAGATAGGAGTCTTCAGGGACCTTCCCTCAGAGTGGAAATGCAAATAAACTCTAGAAAATTTAAATCCCACCCAAAGGGTGGTTAGCATGCTGACCATTAACATTGTGGACATTTTTCTAGGTGGATACTGATGGAGATGGATACTTGAACTGCCTGCAAGTTTTGATGGCTCTGAAAGAAACTGTCCCTTCAGATGCACTAACTGATGCCGAAGAACTTTATGTATATAGGGTAATCAGATCCAAAACAGTCTCTCTGTTTATGCTTTGAATGATCTGGGAGTAGGGAGCAAATGTGTCAGATATGCATACCATCCCTATTCTTCATGCAAACTTTATGCATCTATAACACATCCCATCCAAGGATCTCAAAACAAGCTCTGCCTCATAACAGCCGTGTGAGGTAGGTAATCTGGATAATACTCACTTTACCGATGGGGAAGCTGCACAGAGATGTGAAGGCCAAAAAATGCCCTTTAATTCTAAGAGCCTCTCTAACCCACTCGATGGCCTAATGGGCTCTCACAAGGCCACACCTACCGCAAAATGTGTGGGTTTTTTAATGTTCCGTGGTTATCTTGTGCTACCCTTGGTTTAAACTTACGTTATCATCATTGAAGCCTACCACCGTAGTTTCTGACCACAAATCAGTCAACTCCTTCCTGGGACACTAATGGCCAACGACATAGCACAAGAATGAATGAGCATGTAAGAAGTGATGATAGGATAGTCCTTTCCGTCTTGTTTTGTACTACACTAGTAGCAGGGATGAAAGACCTGCAAAGCCCAAGTAAGCCAGAAAACATTCGGGTTAGATGGGGGTGGGCTCCAGACCTAGTTAAGAAATGGTGGGCAGGAAGCCACCCATGAAAGTTGGATTTTTTTTTTTAAATGTGGAAGTAATCCTTTTCAAATTGATTCACATAACTTTGGCTGTGCAGGTGTGAACAGAGCCAAGAGGAAGCATGAAAGCTGCTCAGAGGCTGTTTTGCCCTTGCATAGATGTTGTTGTTTTTTAATTGGTGGCTTACATTTTCAACAGTGACTAATGATTGGGGTGCCTAATTTGAGAGAACATTTTTGGGTGCCTAACTTGAGACTTAGATAAAGAGGACTGGTTTTCATAAAGAGCTAAGCTAAGGTGTTTCTAGCTGGGCACCCAAAATCACTAGTCACTGTTGAAAATGTAGGCCTTTATCTGAACTTTGGACCAAAACATACACATTAGTCTCCAAGCACAACCATTGGTTACTTTGTATTTTTTGAAAGGCACAGATATTAAATAACTTATTACTTTAATTTTGCTTAAATGTTCATTTTTATAGCATGCTATGTAAGAATTATGGTACAGTATGAAAGTCTGTTGATGTCCAACATATAAACATTCAGTTCTGCTTTCCTTCAAAAAGCAAACTCAGTGATCCAGTCCTTAGCTTACCCCAGTTGAGACTCAGGCCCTCCGCTGTTTGCCTTTTTGCAGTCTTTCTATCATGATCTTGTTTGAAACATACAAACTCATTTGACAAAGAGCATAAACTTGGTTAACCGAAAACCGGTACCAGGAAACACAGAAATAAAGAAAAGTATAAAATCCTCTATGATTTAATCTGAACCTTACAAAGGCTTTGTTTCTTTGGACACTTTCTTTGAAAAGACTACCACTTCAAACAAAAACAGAGGGAAATTAGTAGGAAGTGATTATGGAGACAGGAAATCTGAAAGCCATGAAACTGTAAATAAAGTGTTATTTGTACTACTGTATTTGGTTCCCTGCTTTACATTCCCAGCACGAAATGTTAGATAAGACTTTAACACTAGAGCAGGGGATGAATTTATATGATAAAAAGAGGAAAGCCATTTAGATAAATTACAGTGGCCTTGGATTGATCTGAACACATTTTCAGCTAAAACTTGGAACTCCCCAGCCAGGTCCAGTTGCAATTTGTTCATGGTGGCAAATAATGTGAATTGTTCAGACATCAAACACATATCAAATGGCTTAATTTTAGTATTCCAAAGCAATGGCCCCATGGCAGACGCCAATGCTAACATCATTATACAACTCATATTGCATGATGACAATCCAGTTCGGTGCTGCCTACATTTATTGTTTACTTTTATTGAATCTAGAAAGCTCATCTTTTCCATCTGTCAGCATTATTGTGCGTGATCCACAAATAAATCTAAAAAGGCTGCATTACACTATACACTCAGACCTTATTTAACGAGTGGCCTTCTTTTATAGCAATAATAAAAATGAGTACAGACTTTAAGTACTTCCATTATACCATGTTTGCTTTGTCAGTGGTTTCTATTTTATGAAAAGTTAAACCGCAAAGTTAGCCCAGCAATTTTTGTTGTTTGTGCATGTGCCTTCAGTAAACATCCCCTTTTTCCTCCCTCAGTGTTCATGCATTTTGTTCCCTGTTAACATTAAACATCATTTGCAAAGCTAAGACAGAAGATAAGAGCAAGGTACCTGAGCAGGACTATATGTACTGTGCCAACATTTTGTACAAGACCAGCTTTGCACAATGGGAACATTAAAGGGATACTTTATTATTCGTGGTTTTTGTTGTGAAAGGCTAAAAAGGGAGGATCCAGGAATAAGTCTTTCGGTAGCATTCAGTGCCTGAAATTCAAAGACAATTGGAAAACACACACATACACACACCAACAACCCTCCTCCCCTAGTTTCATGTGATAGATATTTAGATCACAGCCACAAGTTTCTAGATAGAAATTATGCATTCAGAGTGCGGAACAGTCAAAGGAGCCTTGTAATTAGAGAGAGCATAATAGTTCTTATTGCTTTAAGGTGCTTTGTACAAAAGATTACCTGTGGGTTCTTGTTAGGCACATGTGTTATAAGACTGTTGTCCTTAGTGAAAGCTATACTATCCAAAGAGGGACAGAGAAGTAGGTGTGGTTTGTTTATTCTTTACAACCTAATTTTGATTAGGATGTGAGCAAACACAGGAGTGGATTCAACTTCCACTGTCCTTTCCCCTCCATGCTAAAAGGCTTTAGAGGCAAAAGTTGGCTCTTTATATCGATTTTTTGGGGGGAATTCTGTACAGTCTGGTTACAAATTTTGTTATGTTGCAATGTTTCAAAGTAGCTACTTCCATGATGTCAGTACAGTCGAGGCAGCTAGCTTGTGTTTATATTTATGGGGAGTTCTGCAACAGTAGGGTTTTGGAGCAAATAGAAGACAACATGAGCAGAGGGGAGAGAGGACAAAGGAAGCCCATTTCAATATAATATAAATAAATCCCTATTATTATGCTTGTGTTACAGCAATGCCGTAAGAGACGGTTAACACAATAATAACTTGCTTTGAGAGTATTTAGCTGAGGATGCAGTTACTGCTGTTTAAAATGTGGGCATGTTGCAAACATGTGGTATCATAGGCATACCTGAAAAATATTCTAAAATTTTACTTGATGAATACGCTGTACATAACTTTTTGGTTTTAGTTTGTTGTTAGGGAGAGGAAGTCACACTTGACTTTCCAGTAGTGTGGCATGGAGTGTTTGTGCATTAGGTAGAAGGTTTTTGTGTGGTCTTCTATACACTGTTTTAGAGTGAATTCTCTTAAAACACATATCTCTCTGGTGTACGTATGTGCAGGTGACTCTATGTGAATCAGGTCCATAATGTTTTGAGGGGATCCTACAGACCTACAATGCAATGTAGTGTTTATCAGGCTTGTTGTCAGGTTTCTTGCTGAAATTGCTTTGTTTGTTTTGCTGGCTATGTTAATAAATCTTGTCTCTGCTTCGATCAGAGCTTATTTATTTATTTATTTATTTATTTTTGGTACGCAAGGCAGCAATCTGTTCTTTCTAAACCCTTCATCATCTTTGCTCTCTCCATCTCTGTTTCCCCAGATCTTAGAGATTGTTGACTATTATGTAACAGATGGCCTGACAGACCTCCGACTCTTCGCAGTGATGGCTAGCTTGGCACAGAAAATAGCAGCACTGGAGTAAGTATTCAGAGGCAAAGATGCTCATGAATTTTAACTCCTCGCTGACAAAGGAATTTGAGGGGGCGAGAGCCGATCTATCAGTAGCTGAAGTAATTAAAGACTTAGATTGCTCTCTAGTGCAGAGTATCCCATCACTATTACAGGCTGTTGATATTAGATTAGGCTAGGCCATGTCCCATTTGATCTCTAAACTATAACTTCACATCAAAACAATGGGACAGCTTAATCCAGAAATTGATACATTCCAGCAAGCATCAGACGATGCTGTTTGTGTGGCTTTTAATAAAAAGTATACTGCGGCATCAAGCCAAGACAATACATGGGAGAGCAATGCGAATATTGTGACAGAGTTCAGTTTTGACTGTCATTTGTAATCCATTTCCAGTTACTGGAACAAGCTTTTCAAAAGCACCTAATTGACTTAAAAGCAGAAGTCCCACTGAAAGTCAAAGGGACTTGTTCTTCTAAATCACTCAGGCAATTTTGCAGATCCCACCGCTAGCCCTTAAAGTGTATGAAGATGTCCAGATGAGTGGCTCATTTTTCATAAGTGCTGAAAAGTTCCTAGCAGCTCCCTCTGACTGCACTGGGAGTTGCTGAGTGCTTGACATTTTTGTATTCTGGGCCACTTTTTCAGACCTCTGAATATTTATATAGGAGCAGAACTTTAAGCCTCTTGGGGGAAAAAAAGAAAGAAAGATACACACACAGGCACTTTCTTTTTCCATGTGTGAAATGTCTCAGGGAACTCTGCTGCTGCTGTTAAAGTATGAGTCAGGTAACAGAGGGCAGTTCTATGCGCACACATAGAATCATAGAATATCGTCTGCACTAGGCCATACTTCAGACCCAACTTACAGGCCTAGAAAACAGGCGGTGTAGTGGCCTATGTGTACTGTTTGTAATTCTCCCCTTAAGGGTTCTCTAGTTCCCATGCCCCCCCACCCCCAATTCACGCGCAGACAGACACATGCACGCATTGTCCTTCCTCCAGCCCATCTCCAAAATCATCCTCCATGTTGAGGGGCAGTGAACCCCCAGGGCACCTCTATAGCACTTTTGGGGCCCAGACTCCCCCACAATCTCCTCCTCTCCATGCAAGTGTTAAATGAGTTAAATGTACAGTGTATCAAGAGGGGAATGCAACTCAAGGACACTAGCCAATGATTGCAGAATCAGTAAAGAATTGCTTAGGTTCAGAGTGTTCTAATAACGTCTCTTAGTAACATTAAATTGTGTTTTCATTTGAGTGACATTTGAATGACAGGGTTGAAATTATCACATTCTAAGCTCAGAATTTCCCTGCTTTTTGTGCTTGTGCTTAAGGTCAAACAGCACTGTCTGGTCAGCAGAATCTGCCTTTACAAAATAGCTTGCATTTGGGAGGAGAACTCAGCACCATTGTTCATTGTAAAATTGGCGTCTCCATCTCTGTCTGTTGTATGCCCAAGTGTCAGGGCTATGAAATAACTCCTGAAAAGAAACTTGAGTTTATTCAGTCTGGGGCAAAAGCCGGGGGAGCCAAGGCAAGGATTCCACTTGGTTGAACAGACAAATGGTGACATCATTATTTTAATTTTATTTTGTACAGAAAAGCCCTTAGACAAGATTTTTCAATAATTAGAAAGAAAGTCAAGTTTCATTTCTAGGCTAGATTGGTGCCTGGCCCTGTGCACTGCACAGTGTGGGGGTGGGGGCAGAGGATGCCAAAATCCTTACTCCACCTTGCTCACCTGCACAGCAACTCTGCTAGCCTGTGCTCGCAATCACAGCCCATACACAACCTGAGCAGGACGACTGCTCCAGGCGATAGCTGACAGCGATAGCTGACTGGCTTCCCCAAATGGGGAAGGGCAAACACAAATACTATGGGCACTCTGCATTAGTACTGGCCAGCAGAGCTAGTAGGGCTAGAGGGAATACACATGGCACTCTTTCACAGGGGCTAGTTTTGGTCTTCCCTTCTGTGGCATTGTGCTTGAGTTAGGGCTCGTGGGGCTTGGGCTGCGGGGCTCTAAAACTTCAGTGTAGACTTTCAGGCTCGGGTTGGAGCCTGGTTTCTGGGTCCCTGTGAGGGGGGATGGTTCCAGACCTTGGGTTCCAACTCAAGCCCAGGCCAGCCATGGGTGTTTAACTGCAGTGTAGACATACCCTGTGAGTTCCTGCTGGGACAATGCATCTCTGCCCCTTCACCCATAGGCCTGGCTGTCAAGCCACATTTTGGCTCCATATGTTTCTTGTTTACAGCCGAATATTCAACAGTATCTCGGAGGACAGGTAATGGAACAGGGTTCCTTTCATTTCCACGTCACCAATTTGAATCTGACACAGTCACTATGGATCAAAAGCTAGGGTTTTCTGACAGCTAGTGGATGGACTGTATAAAATGAGTTGGTCTCAGCCCAGTCCTGGAGGACAGCCCATTTAATAAAATCCACCATCACAGCTGGCACTCTGATTGGTAGAGCCATCAGAAAGCAAGAACTGAAAGGACATGGGGACCCAAAGCTGAGTAACAATCATTCCTTCAGTGTCGTGGTTGAGGCACATTGGTTAGGTGTTGTGAGCAAAGATAGTTTTGTGGTTAAAGACCCGGGGACTCAGGCCATCTGGGTTCTATTCCTGGATCTACCAAAGATTTCTTGTGGGATCTTGGGCAAGCCACGTGAGCTCTCTCTGCCTCAGTTCCCCATCTGTAAAACTGGGAATAATGATACTGATCAGGGAGTTGTGGGATAAATCCATTCATAGTTGTGAGGTGCTCAGAAACTACAGTAATAAGTGCCATTAAAAAAACCCCTATCAGTAAATAATCCTTGCCCTGTAACTGCTCCTGCTATATCGGGTCTATGCTTTCTGTGAGGTGCTTAACATCCACTGCCAATGAAACAATAGTCTTCTGCCTCTAGGAGTGTTATTCTGGCATTTGTCATAAGGGCTAATTTCATGGAATGCCCCCCCCCCCAAATAATATCCATAAAAATTATTTCCATTTGACTTTGAAGCTACTAGAAGCCAGTACAGTATGATCTAATATGTTGAGGGACTTTAGTAGCTGTTAATGCAAGGCAATTAATTTAATGTTAATACAGCAACATAGCAATCTTCAGTTAACATCCTGACAAAAATTATAGGCATTTTCTGGTAGGCATTATACTGTACCGCTTTAGTTGGCTGGCTAATGTTTGGCAGTGGAAGTGCAAGCAGCAATAAAAAAAAATCCTGTTTTTCTTTATTTGTTGTTGAGTTTATAATGTGTAGACAAGCTGTTTTCTGAACTTTAGGCAAGTGATCAGGTAGGAATAACCTGATTTTCTAAAATCAATAAAAGAAAAGTGCATTCTAGTCATTTGCTCCTCTATGATTCAAATGTTCCCGCTTCAGAATAAACAGATATGCAAAATAAAGGTCATTTTGCTCAGATGTCACATCTAAGAACTACTTGAGGGAAAATAAATGCAAGTATCAGGTTTTTATCAGATCTTTCTGATAATAATAGCCTGATCACTAGGGACAGTCTGTTAGTGTTGGCCCAGTGGGTCAGATAACAATGCAGACTTTCTCTCTCTTCCCTGTGCTGTGACCTAGTCCATCTGCTTCTCTCTGGCCATATGGTATAGAAGTATCTGAGACGGGAGACATTACAGTTTGATGCATCTGAATGTTCTTTGGTTTTATTGAAACTTCACAGAGATGACATTCCTTTGAATGCTTTTTTGAAAGAGGTTTTTTTTTTTTTTTTTTGCATTTTAAACTAAGTTTACATCAACAGGGGATCTCACAGTAAATTACGGACCATAAGGAGGCTGGCCGTATAGTACCTGCCTGTCTTTAAATGGCATGAAATATCATTTTATATTAATGCATGTCTTGAGAAAGAAAACAGATATCATCACACTGAGGATTTTAAAATAGTGTTAGCCTGCTAGTAACCCTATATACATTATATGTGATCCGTCTAATCTGAATACCGTCATTATGCGCTACAAAATGAAGGAAATGTATCATCTAGAGGACACAGAACTGTGGGCTTAATGTTCTCCCCCTTCCCCCCGACCATTTGAACTGCTGGGGTGGCGCAAAGGAAGCTAGAAAGCCTGTGGATCGCCCCAGCTGAGGATTCCCCTGGTATGGGTGAGTCCCAAGGCAGTGTAGCCAGCTCCTATGCCCTCCATTGCATGGAGGGGATATGGCCAGAGTTTGCTCCATTCTGGCCATTCCGCGCTGGTGAACAGTTCCTTGGGGGCCACTGCCAGACAGCATAGCTTAAGCAGTGCCCGGACTTCCCTATTTAATCACACCAAACATTCTTTTCCTATGTGGAGCACACAGGTATATTCTCCACTCAGCGCACATTCAGAACTCCAATTAGTCTTAAGAGAGTTCAGCCTAGCCATTAATACATAATGAATATACAATACTTCTCTTCAATTATCTTTTTACTAGGAGGAACGGGTAATTATTAGAGAGGCTTTAACATAACTTATCATTTCCTATATGTTCATACAGTGTCCAGCATTGTCGGGCTCCTATCTTGTTGGGGCACCCTAGGCTAGGCACTACAGAAATAAAAAGGTTAACTAATATTAATCAGTTCATAATGGAAGTAATTATTGGAAAATCAAAGCTGGTATATTTATACAATGGTTAAAATAACAAACCAATTTTCAAAAATGTATGGGTACAAGGGTTTGTTAATATTTCAATGTCTTTATTGATTTAAAATAATAATGATACAAAACAATGCATTCAGACCCCAAATGTGTGGATAGGCAACAAACCCACCTTACAGAAATTAAACCCAGGACTGCTACATCACTATGCTCCTGAGCTTCACAACTGTACTTCTTTTGCATTTTTATATTCCTCCCATAGGGAAAACTATAGAATTTTTCATGAATGAAAACAGTCGGGTTCTGTAGAAATGTAATAGGATTCCATTACAATGAATCATGCTAACAACTTGTTTTTTTTCCTTTTTGTTAAGTAAATTAATTCTGCAACTCTCACTGAGTACAAATGCTTGACTTTCTACAATGTGTAGGGGTTTTTTATATATATAAGATAGAGGGGCCTGAAAATTCGTGAGATCCAGAACATGTGAACTTTTTTAACTTATTGGAACTCAGACTCTAACTAACAGATTATCTTGAAACTCAGAAAATTCAAGCTTTGCTAAGAGATTATGTGCTGAATATTCAGAGCAGATACACTGTGTTTTTCATACAAGACAAAGAGGTTGAGCTCCTGCTTTAAGTGTAAAATGTAACCCAAATTTAACTGTGGTAATACAATGGGTCCATCACATAATGGACTAATGTATTATGAACCAAATCCTCTAAGCCCACCAACCTCTTCTGACGTGCCTCAGCAGCTGGACTTGGTGAAGAGGGTGCTCCAAGAGTTAGATGAACCTCCTTGTTGTGGGGTTTTAGGGAATAAAAATAGGTTTCATCAACCCCAATTCCATTCTGCACCACCCTTTCTGCCTCTAAGGCCACATTATGTAGGGCAGTGTGGGGATGCCTCACGGTATCTTGGCTCTGTAGGATTATCAATTCCTGCCCACCCCTTTGCAGCAGAACCACACTGTTTTTCTGCATCTAGGGAACAGAGTGACATTTGGGACCTACTAACCTACATGGAAATTGAGAAATTATTTTTTCATGTAAGAATTGATTATGGCACAATGGGAGCTACCCCATTGTTAAGTTTGACACTGGCTTCCCACTAAAAGCCCAATTCCCAGCCCCCATGAACTTCCCCCCAGAAGAAACCAGTGCCGCTGCAACTGGGCTGGAGAGAGGTGTACGGTCACAGGGGAAAACAGAGTCTTTTATGCGCATTAGAAACCTAAAATGCTTATAATTTTCTAGGTGCAAATCTTTGCATGATTAACATTTTCCATCTGGTTCCCTCTCCTTTTCCTTCTGTGCAGAAGTCTCACAAACAGCCACATGCTTCCCTATGGAGCTGCTGTAGATCACCAGTTTGGAGCACCATTTTGGTCAGAATAATAAGATCATTCAGAACAAGGGTTCCCAGTTTAAACTTTCAGAACTCTTAAAAAACGAAACCAAAAAAAACCATCAAACGGGAAAATCACAATAAAATTATTCATTGAAAAGAAGTTAAAGCTGAAAGTGTTTCTACAGAGCAAGCTAACACAACACCCACCAAAAATTAGTTTCTTTCCAAAAAAAAATCTGCTCCTTCAAACCTCCTTCCTCCTGACCCCCAAAAAGGGGCTGGAAACAAAGAGTTAATTTATTATTTATTTTGTGGTAGTCCGTAGGAGCCCCAGTCATGGACCCCATTGTGCTCAGCATGGTACAAACCCAGAGCAAAAAGCTGATCCCTGCTTTGGGGAGTTTACAGTCTAAATAGTAGATGCAGCCGGTTCCTCATCATACAACCCTTCATCGATCACTCTCGCCACACCCAACTAACATCACCCACCCAACTTTAACTTTGCCCCCTAAACTTTGCAAAAATATGTGTGCATTTCACAACAACCCAGTTACCATGAGATTGTATAATCTCTTAGTCAAGGAATCCATTTCCAGTATGCAGTATCACTAACATATACTACATCATTACCTCCTGTGGAAAAACTACATAAATTAGTTGCTACAGAATATAATTAATATAGTTACAATACAAAATTGCAAGATCTGCATACACTCCCAGAAAACTCCAAAGCCATATAATCAACACATTTCAAAATACCAAACACATCAGTCTTTCCAATGCTAATCGTAACTATATTCTTCTGCTTTACCAACACATCACACAGTGAGAGAACTTGCAGTGCTCTGACCTAATTTCATTTACCCAGTACTATATTTCTTTAGAAAACTTTCCAATGCATTTACTAAGCAATATATAAAATTAACAGTGTAAATATCCAATAGCATATTTACATGACATAGGACCTGTCATACCGAACCTATGGTCCTGCTGAGCCGGTGCCCTGTCTCCAGTAATGCCCAGTACCTCATGCTTCAGAGAGAAATTCAAGAAATCCAGCAGTCGGCAGTTATGAAATAACTTGCCCTCAGGAAAAAAATCTTCCTAACCCCATCAGACAGAGGTTGGCTTATGCCCTGGAGCATGATGATTTATCTCCCATCCAAACTCTTGCTTTTGAATCCTTACTGCTGTAATGCTGAATGTTCTCTTTATCCATTGAAATGTCCAAAGACAAAGCAAACCGAAGGGCAAAGCTAAGGTTGGATGGGCAATGTTATGTCAGGGAGGGTGACAGTGGGTGATGAAGGATTATATGGCAGAAGATGAACTGGCTGGATTCCTCATCTGTCCATTTGAGGCTTTAATTAGTTAGCAGTTTGTTTTTTTAAATGTAGGTTTTTTTTTTATAAAAAGAGTGTATTTATTTATTTATTTTATTTTTAAAATGGATTCACGTTCTGAACCTTGACACACTTTTAACAAAGTGTTTTTGTTTGTGAATATATGAAAGAGCCTAAAATCAGTGTGATGCCAGTCTGTATAATACAAAGAACGAGACATGGTGCAAGCTTGAACTTGCTCAAAGCTGAGTAATGTTAGACTGTTATCTTGTCATTAAGAATTGCTTTGAGTCGCTATCTGTTCACCAACTCTAATTAATGATCATTTAACTGTACTGTCAGCCCTGTTTAAATCTGAGTGTTGCCAGTTGCTTCCTTCATCTGACCAGCCAATAGAAACTGGGGGAGTCATTCATGCATACCATTGTCCTAGTGGCTCTGGGCCTATAGCCTCCCAGTTTAATAGGGCATTCAGAGCTCATTAGTGAGGAAACACATCAGGAGTGACCGCTCCAGTGCCACACGTTGCAACTAATAGCCTTGCCGAACAGAATCGTTTCTGTTTCTGCTCACTTGTTGTTGAATCCTTTCAATGTCAACAAGTGGTCATGTCGGCAGGAGCCCGCCATTCTGCCCAACAATTTTATCCGTTGCTCTCCTGAGCCAGACTTGTGTCCTCCTCCATTGTTTGACCAACAATGGAGCCTGAGCAATCACAAAGGCTTCACAGCCATTCATCATCAGCTCACGCATTCTCTGGGCAAGGTTACCCGCCAAACTTTTGGGCCATCGTGTTGGCACAATGTGTGAATACCCGTGAAATGCAAATAGTTTCTGTAGTTTACACTTTTGTTTCAAATGCATGGATGTGGGGGGGGGGGGCAGAGGGAGGGAACCCTGACATAGCTCTGGCTAAACGGAAAATAAGATTTTGTAGAAGCAGAGCAAAGACTCAAAGACAGAGCAATTGGAATGTGAGGTGAAATGAGGAGTCAGTCCCTCAGAAAAAAATGACACAGGGATAAGTGTAAGTGGGGGAAGGTCTCATCGTGCTTTTGGCTGAGAATTTTCTTATGACTCTGCTGCTGCATGAGGAAGCACAGCTAGCTCCCACATAGCAGGACTCCTGGAGTACAGTGTCCCTTTACAGGCTCCTCAGACGCTTTCCCTTATTTCCAGTCATGGTAATAGTTAACATTTCATTTGCATTTATTGGAAACTTGGCTGGTAAAAGGCATATTCAGAAATCTAGCACTTTTTTTTATTATTTGTATTATGGTAGGACGTAGGGGCCCCATTGAAGTAGACACTGTACAAATACGTATTAGGACAGCCCCTGCCCAAAGGTGCCGAAATAGACGAGAGGCAAATGGTGGGAGAAGGGGAGTATTAGTATCCCCATTTTCAACATGGGAAATTGAGGCACAGAGATTAAGTGACTTGTCCAAGGTCACGTAGTCTGTGGCAGATAGGGTAACCACCTTTGTTGGGTGGAAATAAGGGAAAACCCTATGACAATGCTTTATTTTAAGGGACATTTTAGGGAAACATCATTTCCCTTAGCATATCATGTGTTTTTCTCTCAAGTGTACATTTCTCCTCTCAAATATACAATGCAATTATCATAAGCTTCATTTAATGTTTAAAATGTTTATCAGTTTTAATACATTTCAGTATATCTTAAAATAAGGGAGGGGTAGTCGCCCTAAGGGACAAATCATTGAAATAAAGGATGTTCCCATAAAATAAGAGATGGGTGGTCACCCCCGTGGCAGAGCCAAGAATTGACATCAGATCTCTTGTGTCCTAATGCAATGTCTTTACCGCAAGACCCTCCTTCCTCCCTAGGTGTAAAGTAATTAGATTGAATCCCAGAAGACTTACTCAATCAGAAATCCTCTTTGATTTATGGGAATTTTGTCTGACTAAGGACTTCAGGATATGGCCCAACAAGAGGGAAATGAGACTTTGATTATTTAGGCACATGGGGAAGTTTCTTCAGATATGTCACCATCTCCGTATTTTGCTCTCACAAAACAAGAAATTAAGAATGGACCCAACTTGTTCAGAATAAAGGCAAAGGTGAATTTGCCTGGCACCGAGAGATCCAGTATGTCATACACCTAGTCTACATAGAAAAGGTTTGCTGGTATAGTTATATCGGCAAACCTTCTTAGTATTAGACGCAGCTTACATCAGTTCCCTGAACAAAATCAGCACAAGCACTTTTTGCCAGTTTAACTGATCCAAACTAGGACTTTTGCTGATATTAAAAATGTCACACACAAAAGTATTGCATCCCCGACCGACATTACTATACCAGCAAAAGTATAGTGTAGACCTGGTCTAAGTTTCTTTTTTTCCCCCCTGTGCTGGTAAGAACGTTATTAGACTATATTTGCAGAGCTAGTTTTATGTAATAATTGCAAAACAAGAAAAAGAATCACAACACACCAATTCACCACTTATTGGATTGGTTGCATCAAGACCTGGCAGTAAGTATGGCTCTCAGTTACAAGAGGTGGATGGTGTACTGTACAAAGAGTCGCTGTCTTTCATATCGTTGCAACCTGGAATTGGAAGATAATGTGCCTGATTCTCTCTGCTGTTACACCAGTTTTAATGCTGATGTATCTCCTCTGATTTCAGTGGAGTTACACGAAACTGATGTTACCCCCAGGCAAGTTTCTCCTCCTACAGTGTTGTCAATCAGGAATACTCCACAAAGCACGATGTCCATGATTTGCTTCACAGCAGTTTGTAGTTGCCCTGTAAATTCATGAGCCAGATTTTTCTCTGAAACAACAGGGAAATCTGAAAGAACGCCACTGACTTCAGTGGAGCTACTCTGATTTACATCATTGTAAGAGGGAGGGGAGACAGGACACTTGTGTGAGCTTAGCTTCTGGTTTGTCTAGTCCAGTGGCTCTCAAACTTTAGTACTGGTGACCCCTTTCACATAGCAAGTCTCTGAGTGTGACTCCCCTTATAAATTAAAAACACTTTTTTACATATTTAACACATTATAAATGCTGGAGGCAAAGCGGGGCTTGGGGTGGAGGCTGACAGCTCACGACCCTCCCCACCATGTAATAACCTCACGACCCCCCAAGGGGTCCCGACCCCCAGTTTGAGAACCCCTGGTCTAGTCATTACTATGTAAAAGGGTTAGATGAGTCATTGTTGGCAGCGAAATCTTTTTTGACATATGCAAGAATTTTGTTGGAAATCTTTTTTGATGTATGGCAGAATAAATACAAAAATCTCAGTTACTATAGGCCCCAATTCAGCAAAGCACTTAAGCACATACTTAAGTCCTTTGTTGAATTAGGAACTTGGGCCCAGATCCTCAAATGTATTTTGGGTCCTAACTACCATTGATATCAATAGAAGTTATCCAAAATACCTTTGAGGATCTGGTCCTGAGTGTATGGGCAAAATCCTGCCCTGACTTAAGTAAATCAGAATAAAATTTGACCTTATGGGTCACATTCTGTCCTCAGATATCTATCCAGCTCCCATTTACTTCAATGGAAGTAGTGAAAGCATATCCAGAGGATACAGGGGCAGAATATGAGTGGTACATGCTGAACTTTAATGCTAACTTTAATGCCAACTTCGACTGGGACAGTTCAAATCCAGAAGTTTTACTTCAGGATCATCTGTAGTGATATGTGAAGAAATCAATTAGAAAATGATAGAGAATAAAATGGAATGTGACATCTGTAGTTTATTTCTTTTTTTTCTAAGGAGCACTAAGTAGTTTAGAGACCATCAAGAAAAAGTATAATCATGTTATGTAAAAGTGCCTCTTTTTTATTTGTGTTGTTGATATTTTGCAGCAATTTTATGAGAGCATTGATTGGCCGCATGGATTTTAAAGCCTTGGAACTGAAAATGTACAATGCTAGGGTAAGTGAACCTTTCTATTGTATTTTAAAAATACCCAGTCTTCTAGAGTGAAGAAACCCCACTTTCATTGTTAGGTGGCCACTCTGGATTTGCTATAGATCTTTGTAATGGGATTTGAGACCCACACTGAAGCCCAGTCCTGCAAAGATTTAAACATGTACATAACCTTACACCCACGAGTAGTCTCCTTGAATTCCTTGGGGCTGCTCATTTGGTTAAAGTTAACCATGTGCTTACTGAATTGGGACCAGGATACTTATTATTTTGCGGAATTGAGCCCAAAGTTACACACATGCATATGGCTTTGTAGACCGGGGACTAATTGAAGGCAAATCAGATGTAACTCAGTGTGTATGATAACTCAGCAGAATGTGTGTGTTCCTAGCTTATTATTTTGAAAGTTTACTTGTGTTTCGTAGCTTTAAAGCACATCTAGATATAGAGTATTTGGCCAAATATGGAAAATGATGGGAAGCCCATCACTTTAATAGTTTAAAACAAGACTAGAACAAAAGCATTGGAAGATATCATCTAGGGAAGAATCCTGCAGTATGATGTGTTAAACAGCCAAGTGGATCTTATCTATTTCTTAGGGTATGTCTACATTACGAAATTAGGTCGAATTTATAGAAGCCGGTTTTATAGAAATCGGTTTTATACAGTCGATTGTGTGTGTCCCCACATAAAATGCTCTAAGTGCATTAAGTCAGCGGACCGCGTCCACAGTACCGAGGCTAGCGTCAACTTCCGGAGCGTTGCACTATGGGTAGCTATCCCACAGTTCCCGCAGTCTCCGCCGCCCATTGGAATTCTGGGTTGAGATCCCAATGCCTGATGATGCAAAAACAGTGTCGCGGGGGGTTCTGGGTACATGTCGTCAGGCCCCATTCCCTCCGTCAGAGCAACGGCAGACAATCGATTCGCGCCTTTTTACCTGGGTTACCTGTGCAGACAACATACCACGGCAAGCATGGAGCCCGCTCAGCTCAGCTCAGCTCACCGTCACCATATGTCATCTGGGTGCCGGCAGATGTGGTACTGCATTGCTACACAGCAGCAGCTAATTGCCTTTTGGCAGTAGACGGTGCAGTATGACTGGTAGCCGTCATCGGCTATCTGGGTGCTGGCAGACGTGGGGCTGCATTGCTATACAGCAGCAGCTCCTTGCCTTTTGGCAGTAGATGATGTATTACGACTGGTATCCATCGTCGTCGTATTCCTCAGTGAGTTCGGTCAGAGGCACCTGGGCAGACATGTTTTGTCTCCTGGAGACTCAGTCCTGCCGGCAGTCCTATTGAACTGTCTTGACGATGATGGCTAGCAGTTGTAATACAGCATCTTCTGCCAAGCACCCAGAAGATGCCGATGGCTATCAGTCATGCTGCACCATCTGCTGCCAGCCTAAGATGTAAAAGATAGATGGACCAGATTTGTTCTGTATTCATTTGCTTCCCCCTCCCTCCGTGAAATCAACGGCCTGCTAAACCCAGGGTTTTGAGTTCAATCTTTGGGAGGGCCATTCTGTGTGACAGTTGTTTGTGTTTCTCCCTGATGCACAGCCACCTTTGTTGATTTTAATTCCCTGTAAGCCATGTCGTCACTCGCCCCTCCCTCCCTCCGTCAGACAATAGTTTCGCGCCTTTTTTCAGCGCAGACGCCATAGCACTGGGATCATGGAGCCCACTCAGATCACCGCGGCAATTATGAGCACTATGAACACCACACACATTGTCCTGGAGTATATGCAGAGCCAGAACATGCCAAAGCAAAACCAGGCGAGGAGGCGATTGCAGCGATTGCAGTGCGGCGACGAGAGTGATGAGGAAATTGACATGGACATAGACCTCTCACAAAGTACAGGCCCCAGCAATGTGCAAATCATGGTGTTACTGGGGGAGGTTCATGCCGTGGAATGCCGATTCTGGGCCCGGGAAACAAGCACAGACTGGTGGGACCGCACCGTGTTGCAGGTGTGGGACGATTCCCAGTGGCTGCGAAACTTTCGCATGCGTAAGGGCACTTTCATGGAACTTTGTGACTTGCTTTCCCCTGCCCTGAAGCGCCAGAATACCAGGATGAGAGCAGCCCTCACAGTTGAGAAGCAAGTGACGATAGCCCTGTTGAAGCTTGCAACGCCAGACAGCTACCGGTCAGTCGGGAATCAATTTGGAGTGGGCAAATCTACTGTGGGGGCTGCTGTGATCCAAGTAGCCAATGCAATCAAAGACCTGCTGATATCAAGGGTAGTGACTCTGGGAAACGTGCAGGTCATAGTGGATGGCTTTGCTGCAATGGGATTCCCAAACTGTGGTGGGGCGATAGATGGAACCGATATCCCTATCTTGTCACTGGAGCACCAAGCCACCGAGTACATAAACCGCAAGGGGTACTTTTCAATGCTGCTGCAAGCCCTGGTGGATCACAAGGGATGTTTCACTAACATCAACGTGGGATGGCCGGGAAAGGTACATGATGCTCGCGTCTTCAGGAACTCTGGTCTGTTTCAAAAGCTGGAGGAAGGGACTTTCTTCCCGGACCAGAAGATAACCGTTGGGGATGTTGAAATGCCTATCGTTATCCTTGGGGACCCAGCCTACCCCTTAATGCCATGGCTCATGAAGCCATACACAGGCAGCCTGGACAGTAGTCAGGACCTGTTCAACTATAGGCTGAGCAAGTGCCGAATGGTGGTAGAATGTGCATTTGGATGTTTAAAAGCGCGCTGGCGCAGTTTACTGACTTGGATAGACCTCAGCAAAGCCAATATTCCAATTGTTATTGCTGCTTGCTGTGCGCTCCACAATATCTGTGAGAGTAAGGGGGAGACATTTATGGCGGGGTGGGAGGTTGAGGCAAATCGCCTGGCCGCTGATTACACGCAGCCAGACACCAGGGCGGTTAGAATAGTACAGCAGGGCGCGGTACACATCAGAGCTTTGAAAACGAGTTTTGTGACTGGCCAGGCTACGGTGTGAAACTTCTGTTTGTTTCTCCTTGATGAACCCTCTGCTCCCCCCACCCCCGGTTCACTCTACTTCCCTGTAAACTAACCACCCTCCCCTCCCCCCTTCGAGCACCACTTGCAGAGGCAATAAAGTCATTGTTACTTCACATTCATGCATTCTTTATTAATTCATCACACAACTAGGGGGATAACTGCCAAGGTAGCCCGGGAGGGGTGGGGGAGGAGGGAAGGAAAAGGACACACTGCAGTTTAAAACTTTAAAACTTTAACACTTATTGAAGGCCAGCCTTCTGATGCTTGGGCAATCATCTGGGGTGGAGTGGCTGGGTGGCCGGAGGCCCCCCCACCGCATTCTTGGGCGTCTGGGTGAGGAGGCTATGGAACTTGGGGAGGAGGGCTGTTGGTTACACAGGGGCTGTAGCGGCGGTCTCTATTCCTGCTGCCTTTCCTGCAGCTCAACCATACGCTGGAGCATATCAGTTTGATGTTCCAGCAGCCGGAGCATCGACTCTTGCCTTCTGTCAGCAAGCTGACACCACCTATCCTCTTCAGCCCGCCACTTGCTCTCTTCAGCCCGCGATTCAGCCCGCCACCTCTCCTCTCGTTCATATTGTGCTTTTTTGCACTCTGACATTGACTGCCTCCACACATTCTGCTGTGCTCTGTCAGCGTGGGAGGACATCTGGAGCTCCGAGAACATATCATCCCGAGTCCGCCGTTTTCTCCTTCTAATCTTCACTAACCTCTGTGAAGGAGAAACATTTGCAGCTGGTGGAGGAGAAGGGAGAGGTGGTTAAAAAAGACACATTTTAGAGAACAACGGGTACACTCTTTCACGTTAAATTTTGCTGTTCACATTACACAGCACATGTGCTTTCGTTACAAGGTCACATTTTTCCTCTTATATTGAGGGCCTGCCAGTTTGGTGTGAGAGATCACTCACGCAGTGCCAAGCAACAGAATTCAGCTTGCAGGCAGCCATGGTAAGCCACAGTCTTTTGGCTTTTTTAACCTTCATAACATGTGGGAATGGTTTCAAACAGCAGCACCCTCATTTCCCATACCAAGCACCCGTTGGGTTGGCCATTTAAAATGGGTTTGCAATGTAAAAGGAGGGGCTGCGGTTTCCGGGTTAACATGCAGCATAAACCCAACTACCCCCCCCCTCCACACACACACACAATTCTCGGGGATGATCACTTCACCCCTCCCCCCCACTGCGTGGCTAACAGCGGGGAACATTTCTGTTCAGCTGAGCAGGAACGGGCACCTCTGAATGTCCCCTTAATAAAATCACCCCATTTCAACCAGGTGACCGTGAATGATATCACTCTCCTGAGGATAGCAAAGAGAGATAAGGAATGGATGTTGTCTGCATGCCAGCAAACACCGGGATCATACGCTGCCATGCTTTGTTATGCAATGATTCCAGACTACGTGCTACTGGCCTGGCGTGGTAAAGTGTCCTACCGTGGTGGACGGGATAAGGCAGCCTTCCCCAGAAACCTTTTGCAAAGGCTTTGGGAGTACATGAAGGAGAGTTTTCTGTAGATGTCCCTGGAGGATTTCCGCTCCATCCCCATACACGTTAACAGACTTTTCCAGTAGCTGTACTGGCCGCGATTGCCAGGGCAAATTAATCATTCATCATTAAACACGCTTGCTTTTAAACAATTGTAATAGTTACAAAGGTACACTCACCAGAGGTCCCCTGTGTGCCCTCAGGGTCTGGGAGCACGCCTTGGTTGCGTTCGGGGGTTACTGGTTCCAGGTCCAGGGTGATAAACATATCCTGGCTGTTGGGGAAACCGGTTTCTCCGCTTCCTTGCTGTGAGAAATCTTCATTATCTTCATCATCATCTTCCTAGTACCCCGAACCCACTTCCCTGTTGCGTGATTCTCCATTGATGGAGTCAAAGCACACGGTTGGGGTAGTGGTGGCTGCACCCCCTAGAATGGCATGCAGCTCCGCGTAGAAGCGGCATGTTTGCGGCTCTGCCCCGGACCTTCCGTTTGCCTCTCTGGCTTTGTGGTAGGCTTGCCTTAGCGCCTTAATTTTCACGCGGCACTGCTGTGCGTCCCTGTTATGGCCTCTGTCCTTCATGGCCTTTGAGACTTTTTCTAATATTTTGCCATTTCGTTTACTGCTACGGAGTTCAGCTAGCACTGATTCATCTCCCCATATGGCGAGCAGATCCCGTACCTCCCGTTCGGTCCATGCTGGAGCTCTTTTGTGATCCTGGGACTCCATCATGGTTACCTGTGCTGATGAGCTCTGCGCGGTCACCTGTGCTCTCCACGCTGGGCAAACAGGAAATGAAATTAAAAAGTTCGCGGAGCTTTTCCTGTCTACCTGGTCAGTGCATCTGAGTTGAGAGTGCTGTCCAGAGCGGTCACAATGAAGCACTGTGGGTTAGTTCCCGGAGGCCAATAATGTCGAATTCCGTCCACACTACCCCAAATCCGACCCGCAAAGGCCGATTTCAGCGCTAATCCCCTCGTCGGAGGTGGAGTAAAGAAACCGGTTTAAAGGGCCCTTTAAGTCGAAAAAAAGGGCTTCGTCATGTGGACGTGTCCAGGCTTAATTCGATTTAACGCTGCTAAATTCGACCTAAACTCGTAGTGTAGACCAGGCCTTAGAGTCATATATACCCTCGTTGTTGTAGCTAAACATCTCACAGTCATTCTTTCAACACCCCTGTGAGGTAGGGCAGTGCTATTATCCCCATTTTACAGATGGGGAACTGAGGCACAGAAACAGATTAAGTGATTTGTACAAGGTCACACAGGTAGCAGGGAATTGAACCCTTGTCTCCTGAGTCCCAGGCTAGTGCTCTAACCACTAGAGCCCTAACCACTGTAAGTCCTAAGTCCTGTAATTTTAATGTATCTTATATACAAAAAACTACATTAAAAAGATGTTAAGGATGCAAAGTCAAGCACTGAAACATTAGGAAATGCCAGAATTGAGATCCCCAAACCCCTAGGCTTGACAGCCCAAACTGCAATGTCCACACTGCTATTTTTAGTGCGCTAGCTCAAACGCTAATAGCACAAGTCTGTCTACCCAGGCCGGGAGGCTCACTCCGAGCTGCATACCCTGATTGGCCAGAGGCACCAACAACGCAAGATGCTTACTGAGGCTATGTCTGCACTACTTCCAGATTGACGCTCTGGCAATCGATGCACCGGGGGTGGATTTAGCGGGTCTAATGAAGACCTGCCAAATCGACTGCAGATCACTCTCCGTTCGACTCTGGTACTCCATCCCGAATGAGAAGAGTAAGGTAAATCAAAGGGAGACACGCTCCCGTCGACGCAGCGCGGTGTAGATACTGCAGTAAGTCAACCTAAGCTACATCGACTCCGGCTACGTTATTCACGTAGCTGGAGTTGTGTAACTTAGGTTGACTTACCGCAGTAGTGTAGACATAGCCTGAGTGTCAGCCAGACTGTATGAGCCCCGAAACAAAAGGATGGTTGGCTGAAAAAAGGACCCATTTGCTCACCACGCATGAGCCAGCTCGGTTCAAATCCTGAGTATACTCCTCAAAACAGGGGGAAGTGTCTAGGGCTGCGGAGCTTTTGTGGCCTACCAATATGGAACTCATTTTGCCTGCCTCGCCTTGTAAGGATCTGATTCTGTTTTCATTGATGTAAATGTAACTCAGGACTAACTCCAACTACATTGATGGAATTATCTCAGTGAAAAGCCAGCAGAAATGAGAGAAAAATCAGACCCTACGCTTCTGCTGGGACATTTTGTTGCATGGCATTAATTGTCTCATTTTTAGGGCAAGTAAACCTAAAGAATAGCCCACCCTTGTTGATCACTCTACCATTAAACTAACAGCATATGGTTTTTGTCTTGGGATCATCCAACATCTTACAAAGGAAGTGATGCTGGGCAGTTACTAGGCAGCTTTTGTATGCTTTGGGGATGCGGGGAGATGGTATTTTAATAGATTTCCTTGGGGATCTCTTAGAAGGGTAATTTAATTGTTTAAATTAAATTTTGGGCCCCGTCACAAATCATTACCTTGTCTTTTATCCATCTATCCCCTTGTTCAAACTAGTAGCACATGAACACTGACCTCTATTAACTTGAATCCCTTCATAGGTTTTTAACTCATAACCCTCACTAATAATGGGCAACTGACCCATCAGTGGTTTAAAAATCATGAAAAAAACAGCTTTTTTCTCTAGTTACAAACATTATTTTCAACCAATATGGCAAAACTCATTCATTTGGATTAAAAAGACACAAAATAATGTCTGGGTTTTTTTTAAATGTGGGCAGAAAAATTATTAAAACTTAACATGTAATTTGTTTTTTTCCCCTAAATATTCATATTCTGATTACTTTCAAACTCAGTCTGGGTGAATTAACAATGTTTGGTTCACAGTCATCTTAGTCTGTATAGATGTATTTTTCTCCATCATTTTTCAACATTTTAGAATTTTAAACATTCGTTTTTAAATTCTTTTAAACCTTAATTTGAAGAATTGTACAGGAGCCCTTTGATCAAAGAAAGGGAGGTAGAAGGACCTCCTCCAAGCTCATCTTCTGGTATTTTCTCCCCTTTCCCACTGTGCATACTACATACTCCCACTCCCCAAGCTGATCCCCACAACTTCTCACCAGAGTGCCGCTGCACAGTAATCCAGTCAGATGTCACTTCTCTTACTCAGTTCCACCAGCCTACCTCTCCACTCTCACTCACCATCCCTACTAGGTACCCTCTTTTCCCCAGTGGCCTCTCTATCTTTCCCACAGCTTCCTGCCCCTACACCTTTGCTCTTGTCTATCAGTCGGTTTATACAGGCTCTCCAAAGTCCTGCACAAAGGAACTAATATCTGCCTTAAGGCAGCAGATAAGCATTCCCCTATAATTGGGGAATCCTGAGCTGGCATAGGGTGGGCTAAGAGTGAGAAGAAAGATATGTCAGGGCAGGGTAAGAACTTAATGTCTTCGATGATCCTGGTTAGTGGAGTGGCTCCTTGAGGGCTGTTCTCCATCGGCACAAGTTAGAGCAGCCCAGAAGCTGCACGAACTTGATCCACAAGTTGATTCCACCTCTGATCAGGATTAGGACTGGGGATAGAAATATGGGTGCAAAGCCTCCTATTTGTTATTGCTCAAAGTGAGGGCTCAAGTGTCTGATTTGCATACCCAGGCAGTGAGGCACTTGATATTAGTGGACGCTTGAAAAGTTTGATCAAAAGGATTATGATTATTTATGAGTAGGATTTCTAAATGTGCTCAGCATTGGCCTAACCCTACCCCCACTGAAGTAACTCTGAATGCTTTTGAAAATCCCACCCCATATTATGGTAGAGCTCAAAGCCTCCAAGCAGACTTGGGGCCACATTTGTGCTAGGCCACTGTAAGAGACAAACCTCGCTGCAACAAATTTAGAATCCAAAAAGGCAAACAGAGACAAAGGGGTGGGAAGCAGGATAAAACATACAAACAAATTAGTCTGGGTGATGCTATTGAGCACATATTATTAGTTCCATCTTTTTGTTATTTATTTATACATTTGTAATGATGTTGTGATCTATTTTTGAATTGTCTTTCCCACTAAAACTAACTGAGTTCTGTTAAACTGAGGACCCCCCACCTCAGCTCGATTGGAATATACAGTCACAGAAAATAAAGTTACAGCCGCAATTCATAGATTAATAATTATGGCACTTTGGGGCCTGATCCTTCTGTGTTCTACCTCTCTGTATACAGTAGCTGTCTTCTTATAGTGGCAGCCATCACATTTGTATCTGTGTTCCCAAGGCAAAGGGAGTTTTGCTGTTGACATCAGAGGGAGCAGAATCAGGCCTGTTGTTCATAAAATCATATCTTTGTAGCTGAGACCCATTAAATGAAGCTCTTAGACATTTCTTTAATTGAAAATTTAAATTAAAAAAATGTTTACTGGCCTTTCTGATGCTTCATCACAAGAAATGCTTCGAATCAAAAATGCTTTTGGGGAGCAAATCAAAACAAACCAAATTCTGCTTTGTTGATTATTCCACCTCCCAAAGTGCTCAGGGCAGTTACTGACATAGCATCTATCTCAGGTTCTGTGGATGGCATTCAACCACTAAATGCCCTTATAACAACATTCTTTTATGTTCTGGTATTTGACAAACTAATAGAATAGTGGTAATGTAAAGACATTTTTGAAACAGTGAAAAAATACTTTATCTTCTTCCTTCAGGATTGTCTGTTAATGTTAGCAGAAACAATTGCACATTGTTCTGTTTTATTAGTCAACAGGACAAAATTCTATCTATCTATCTATCTATCTATCTATCTATCTATCTATCTATCTATCTATCTATCGTTTTAAAGTGAAAACTTCTAATTTAAAATATAAGGTATAGGGGATCCTTCCAAGTCCTGCAAACCCTTGCTTATGTGAGTAAAGGATTTGCAGGATTAGGCTTTTGTTATTGAAGATCAATATGAAAAATGCTTTCATTCATTTTAAAAGAGAAGCCAGGAGAATACGGCACTTCAGTAGGAAAAGCTGTGGACTTGGTCAAATGTTGGAATTAAGAGGAATGTTCCTTTAAAAGTATTAGAGTATTATTTTGTACTTCAGGGTAGTCTTTCTTGCTGTGTATAACACAATTCTAGTTGCTAGATGAGTAATGATGTGAGGGTTTTGTTTTGTTCTTTTTGATCTTAAAACAGGAGTGCTTTCTTTTTTATAAAGAGCTTGTAGTTTGCCTCTCTATTTTCTTCCTCAAATCCAGTGAAATAGTATCTGTTTCCTCCTATTGCTGTCCAAGATACCATAATACCAAATGGGCATTAGGCGTAGGAAATCAGAGAGGATTTTCTGTCACCCCTATGGAAGTGTTTGTTCTTGTATCTTTTCTTAAAAATACCCTACCAACTTCACAGAATAGTAAACCTGAGACACAGATTCAAGAGCCAGACAGTTGAATGAACAGGATAATCGGGGTATTTTTGACAGGTGCGGCAGCCTGCCTATAGTTGGCATATAATCATTACCATTTTAATAAGGCTCTAATAGGGGGGCTGATAATTCAATGGGGTGTGAAGATCTTAATTCAACTCCCAATCCCACATGAATGTGCTAGAATTTGTGTGCTTTGTTTTTCTCTTTTGTACCCCTGAATGCCAATAATTACTGGCTATAGATTCAAAAATTCTTAGAACTGGAAGCTAAATGAGCTCTCCTAATACTGCGCAAGAATGTCAATACTCATAAATAAAAAAGGAAGCAAGTGTGGTTTTTTTATTTTTTGTATTATCCTTGTGGCACTGCAAAGGTTCTGCTTCTTAAGTGGTTTGGCTTGTAGCATGAATAATGCCATTACTGTTTCTAAAAACATAGAACTCTCTCTCTTTTGTCTCATAAGAAAGTTGTATATGGTGTGAGGATAGTTTTTGAAAAACTAGTAAGTGTTTTCTAATGGTTTTTTTTGTTTGTTTGTTTTTTTGTTGTTTTTGTTTTTGACATATTCCAGATGTGTGTCTCTCTCCATTCTGTACTGACTTAGCAATTGTTCACAGTATATCTGGCATCTGCAACCTACTAACTATGCAAAGAAAAATATATCTAGCAAGCTATTGAAAAGATAAGGTACAGTCAAGGTGTATGATCAAAACATATCAAATCTATGAAATGATGCAGAACCATATTTTTATAGGAGCCTTTAATGCCCAAACATTAAGATCAATAGATTTATTCCATTCAGATGATTCACAGATTCCAAGGCCAGAAGGGACCATTGTGATCATCTAGTCTGACCTCCTATAGAGGCCATAGAACTTCCCCAAAGTAATTCCTAGAGCAGATATTTTATAAAAACATCCAGTCTTGATTTTAAAATGTAAAGTGATGGAGAATGCACAATGACCCTTGCCTTGGTAAATTTTTCCAGTGGTTAATTACTCTTACCATTAAAAATTTACTCATTAATTACACTCTGAATTTGTCTCACTTCAACTTCCAGCCATACGTTTCTCTGCTAGATTAATGAGCCCGTTATTAAATATCTGTTCCCCATGTGGACTTACAGACTGTGATCAAGTCACCCCCTTTAACTTTCTCTTTGTTAAGCTAAATAGACTCGTTGAGTCTAACACTACAAGGCATATTTTCTAATCTTTTAATCATTCTCCTGGCTCTTCTCTGAACCCTCTCCAATTTATCAACATCCTTCTTGAATTGTGGGCACCAGAACAGGACACAATATTCCAACAGCAGTTGCACCAGTGCCAACTATAGAGATAAAATAACCCCTCTACTTCTACTTAAGATTTCCCTGTTCATACATCCCAGGACCTCATTATCTCTTTTGGTCACTGCATCACATTGATAGCTCATGTTCAATTAACTGTCCACCATGACCCCCAAATCTTTTTCAGAGTCACTGCTTCTCAGGATAGAGTCCCCCATCCTGTAAATATGCCCTACATTCTTTGTTCCTATGTATGTATGCATTTACATTTAGCCTGTTAAAAACATATTGTTTGCTTGTGCCAAGTGTACCAAGCAATCCCGATTGCTCTGAATTAGTGACCTGTCGTCTTCAGTATTTACCACTTCCCCAATTTTTGTGTCACCTGCAAAGGGATGATTTTATGTTTTCTTCTAGGCCATTAATAGAAATGTTGGAGGGCCAAACACCAACCTCTGTGGGACCCCACTGGAAACAAAGCCAATTGATCATGATTTCCAGTTTACAGTTACATTATGAGACCTATCAGTTAGCCAGTTTTTAATCCATTGAATGTGTGCCCTGTTAATTTTATTTTATTCTATATTTTTAATCAAAATGTCATGTGGTGCCAAGTCAAATGCCTTACATAAATCTAAGTATATTACATTAACAGTATTACCTTTATCAACCAAACTTGTAATCTCATAAAAAAGGTATCAATTTAGTTTGACAGGATCTGTTTTCTGTAAAGCCCGGCCGATTGGCATTAATTACATTACCATTCTTATGATGCCCATATCAGCTGCTCTATTATCTTCCCTTGGATTGATGTCAGGCTGACAGGCCTGTAATTACATGGATCATCCCATTTGCCCTTTTAAAAATTGACACAACATTAGCTTTCTCCCAGTCTTCTGGAACTTCCCCAGTGTTCCAACACTTGTTGAAAATCAACATTAAGTGACAATTTCACACAGGGCAAGTTTTGATCAAAATGAAGTTTGAGGTTGGGAGTTGAAGGCACTCAGTACTTCTAGGAGTTGCTCAGGACCTTACAGGATCACACCCTATTGCCCCATTTCAGCAAAGCTAATAAACTTAAGTCCATCCCTATTCGTGACAGTACGTAACCATAAGCATTGAGTATCCCATTGAATTAAAAGGATATTAAGCCAGTACTTAAACATTTTTCTGGATGAGGCCTAGAGCAACTAAGTCCTAAATGTATATATCATTTGTATATAATATAGTGCTCTGTGGGAGGGGAGTGGAAGGGAGGGGAGAAGATCCCTGCACAACCCTCCTGCATCCAGAACCAGCATTTGCCACCCAGCAATCCTCAGCCAAACCAGCCAAGAACTCTTGCCATGTGCTACAAGTCTTTTCAGCCATATATTGCATGGTATGTTCATGATAAACAAATAAAAAGATAAACAAATGCACTTTATACATTATAGGAACAGGAAATAACTGGAGTGGATGAACTGCTTCAGGAAAACCAGATCTTTGCCCCAAACTGAAATGAAACTTTTTTTGGACGTTTGGAATTCTGGTTTAGCTTTCTCTCTTTGAGTTTTTGTTTTGTTTTGTTTTTCATTAGAATTTATGGCTCCTTTGCACCACTGAAATATCATTGAAGAGGCTATTCACAGTATTTCAACCCAACTATCTGTCCAGGACAAAGAAGTGAGAGAGATGTCTCAAGAAATCCTGTTCTAGTGAGGTTTCTGTAGAGATTAAAGAGACCCAGCACACCATAGTTGGGATGAATGCAAGACTCTTTATTTCCTGTTCATACAGACTCTTACCTCCTTGCTATGGGCATCCTTGTGGCCAGGTCTGGCCTTACCATGAGGCAAACTGAGGCGGCTGTCTCAGGTGCCAGACTGTGGGGGGGCGCCACTAAGACCCAGAGTGTAGAAAATTGTGTCTGCTGCTGGTGCATATGTATTCTCTCTGTTCTAGATGCACAGAGATGGTGAAGTGCTGTGCTGGAGGAAGGAGGGCACAAGAGACATAACAGGCAGTCAGGAGAAAAGGTGAGAGGGAATAACAGAAAGCAGCAGGAGCTGCAGGGAGAGAGAGGAGGAGGAACCTCTTATGTACCTCTCTAGGACCCCCAGGAGCGTGGACTGATTAACACCAGCTTCTCAGGGAGCTTCCTGTTTCCTGCTGCTTCCCTGAATCCACTTGAGGAGAACAGGCAGTCAACTGAAGTAGTAGGAGCCAGTTAGGCCCTTAAGATGCTGATATCTTCCCTCACTCAGGCCCTGCTACCAGCCGGCTTATTTGTCCCCTTCAATTGAGTGTTGAGAGCCACTATAGCTGGCACAGAACAGCAGTCATGAGTGAAAGAAGAAAACGCCCCCCCGGGGCAGCATTCAGAAAAAGAAAGAAAGTAAAGGAAGCTTTTCTATCTAAACAGGAAGGAGCTCTCCTGAGATACATAGACACAAATGTTCACGGTGAGCCTTCTGGCCCCAGTGAAGATGTGAGTGGTGAGGAGATGCCTGATCTTCCAGTTAGTCAGAGTGCAGGTGACCTGGCAGCTACTGCAGCATCCATATCTCCATCTGAAATGGATGTAACCATGCACATTCCTGAAGAAAAATGTAGATCAGAGAAGAGTGTGGTGGAGGTACAAGAAACAGCTGCTGCTGAGTTTAGTTCCTTAAGTCTAGATGATCCAGGACTGTGGACCCACTTGAGCAGTAGCCTTCGGGACTTCCTTGTACTGCATGAGCCACAGCAAGTGAAAAACTTCATGTTCCCCAAAGACAATGAAAATAGAAGTTTCTATCCAACACATTACTGGTGTGAAATCCTCAATGGTGACAAAGTGGATAGGCCATGGCTTATGTACTCAAAAACCCAGAATGCTGCATACTGTTTTTGTTGCAAACTCTTCCAGTCTAATGTTCCAGCCACATTGGGTTCTACAGGAACAAAGGACTGACTACGTGAATAACGTAGCTGAAGTCAAAGTATCTCAGATCGATTTACCTTGGGTCCTCACGGTGCGGAATCAACGGCCGTGGCTCCCCCGTCAACTCCGCTACCGCCGCTCTCTCCGATGGAGTTCCGGAGTCGACAGGGAGCGCGTTCGGGGATCGATATATCACGTCTTAATGAGACGCGATATATCGATCCCCGATAAATCGATCACTACCTGCCGATACGGCGGGTAGTCTGGATGTACTCTAAGGTTAAAGGCCACCATAGATGATCAGCATCAAGAGAAGATTGCATCAGAGTCTCTTTACTGGCAAAATGTTCTTAAAAGGCTCATTGCCATTGTGAGAATGCTTGCTACCCAAAACCTAGCACTGTGTGGCACTTCAGATCAGCTGTATGTGCCAAACAATGGAAACTTCCTTAAAATTGTGGAGCTTTTGGCTGAGTTTGATGCTGTATTCCAGGAGCATCTAAGAAGAGTCACCACCCAAGAAATGTACATACACCACTACCTTGGAAAAACAATTCAAAATGAGATCATACTGGCAACAAAAGTCAAACAGAAGATTGTGGCAGATCTGAAGTCAGCAAGATATTACTCTGTTATTCTGGATTGCACATCTGACATCAGCCATACGGAACAAATGACGTTAATGGTGTGTTTTGTAGCAGCAACAGAACCTAGTGAAAATGTCCCTGCAATGGTGACTGTCAGAGAGCATTTTATAGAATTTATTGACATTGATGATACTAGAGGAGCTGGTATGACAAATGTGCTTCTTAAAAAAAGCTGGAAGATACGGGAATTGCGATAGCTGACATGAGAGGTCAGGGCTACGATAATGGTGCCAACATGAGAGGAAAGAACAGAGGAGTGCAGACACGGATCCGAGAGTTAAACCCTCGAGCTTTTTTGTCCCAGGCAGTTCTCATTCATTGAACTTGGTGGCCAGTGAAGCAGCATCAGCTTCTAGTGAGGCTGCTGAATTTTTTAATGTAATTCAAAGCATCTATGTATTTTTCTCTGCATCAACTCATCGATGGCAAATTTTGAAGCAACATCTGGGAACGTCCTCTCTGACACTGAAACCACTGAGTGCCACATGATGGGAAAGTCTAGTGGAGGTGATAAAGCCTATCAAACACCAAATTGGGAAGATAGATGATGCCATAGTTGCCATTATGGAGGATAATGCTATGACAGGAACTGTTCATGGGAGAACAGTGGCAGAGGGAAATGGAATCACCAGAAACATACATAACTTCCAATTTCTGTGTGGCTTAGTGTTGTGGCATGACATACTGTTTGAAATAAATGTTGTAAGCAAGAGACTCCAAGGTGTTGACCTTTATATATCTGGAGCAATGGAACAACTGGACAAAGCAAAGTCATACCTACAGTCTTACCAGTCAGATTAGGGATTTCAAAACGTTCTGAAGAGTGCACAGAAGTTGGCAGAGGAACTTCACACTGAAGCTATTTTCCCCCCCATTCAAGAATACAAGAGTCACTGAAGAAGAAGACATTTTGATGACGAGGCATGGGAAAATCCCATAAGAGACCCCAAACAAGAATTCAAAGTTGAATTGTTTAACCAGGTGCTAGATTGTGCAATATAGTCAGTTGAAGAACGTTTCGTGCAGCTCAAGGAACACAGCAGTATATTTGGGATGTAATATGATATTCCAAAACTCCTCACTATACCTGAAGAAGACCTACACCAGCAATGCAGGGCACTAGAGACAGTGTTGACACATGATGACATGCGCGATATTGATGCGAGTGATTTAGGTGATGAACTGAAAGCCCTTTCAAGATACATTTCAGGAGGATCAACTCCAAAGGCTATTCTGGAATATATGTGCACAAATAAGATGACCACCCTCTTTCCAAATGCTTTTGTTGCTCTGCGCATACTTCTAACACTTCCTGTAACAGTTGCCAGTGGAGAACGCAGCTTCTCCAAGCTGAAGTTAATAAAAACACATCTACGCTCCACAATGACACAGGAGAAGCTGGTTGGCCTTGCAACAATCTCAATAGAGCATGAGCTGGCCCTGACTGTGGACCTTCATCAGGAAGCAGTTCAAATCTTTGCAACCAAGAAGGCACGGAAAGCACCACTTTGATTATTCAAACAGACAAGAAAAGTGACATTTGCTGTTCAGGCATAGAAAGTTAAGTGTTACTTAAAATTTTTGAACAAGGCATTTTAAGTTGTTAGTTCTCCTTTATTGGGGTAGGTAGCAGAGCAGTACCATGAGAGGAATAGAACAGGAAGAAGGCAGAATTGAGACCTTTCAAAGTTTTGGCCCAAGTGAGAGGGCATGGGGGCATCATTTGAGCTCCCCGCCTCTGGTGCCAAAATGTTGTGGGCCGGCCCTGCTTGTGGCAGCTCTAAACATTCACAATAAGACCACATCCCCCTTTCTGAAAAAGGAAGGGGGGTGATAAAACCTTTATTCAAACTTTACATTAAACAACAGCATATCACAGGAATGAAATATCAACACAAAACAAGAACAAACAGCCCTATGAAGGATATGGTAGGCTGCCTGAACTTTCAGCCTTGGGTAAGGGGTTTATTCTCCCCATTTAAGACATTTGGCTGTTAGTCCTCTGACTTCCTTGATCTCTCAAGATCTTATGTAAGCCTACAGGAATGCAGGAGGCCATCTTTCTCTTGCTGGATATCTCCTTGCAGGGAGAGGATCTGGAGGACATGCTGGCAGTTCTATGTGGGCAGGTGGGGTGTTGTTCACAGGTTCATTCTTAGGGAAGTAATCAGAGGGTATTGGACCTCAACTTTCTTCCCATCAATGGCTCTGCAGGGCTAAATCCATTTGCAAAAGGTGTTTACTGGATGCCAACGGGGGAAGGTGTGGATCTGAGGATTTAGAAAGAAGTTGTTTTATTGTCTTCACTGAACAATCTGCTTCACCATTACTTGGAGGGAACTGTGGACTGGATGTGAAATGAAATAAACTACGTGTATCTGCAAAACCTCTTAAAGGTCTCTGAGGAGAACTAAGGACCATTGTCAGAGATGACTTGCCTGGGAATCCTGAAACAGGCAGAGTCACAGGCTTTTTCCTCTCCACAGCTGCACTTCAGGTGGTCTTGAGCAACCTGGCAACTTCAATGAATCTTAAGAAATAACCAGTCATCAAAAGATAGGTTTTATTATTCAGATAGAAAAAGATCCATTCGTATTTTCTGTCCTGGTCAGTCTGGTAGAGCAGATGGTATTATAGTTCCGGTGGGTTAGCTTTCATGCAAGCACAAATATAATATTTCTCAACTCCCTGTTGTAGTTCTTTGCTCAACCCAGGCCACTGTGCTGTTTCGCTCTCTCCCTGCATTTTGTAATGCTTTGCTATCCCTCATACAGTGTGTTAAGGATTTTCGGTTGCATTTATGTAGGGATAACCAGTTTGGACCCCTTCAGCCACAGACCTTGGTTTATAATAAGATCCAGAAAAACTGCCCGGGATGATTTCATAGAGGTTTCTGAATGTGTCTGTTTTATCCAGCCTTCTTTGCAATGAATCATGACTTGACTCAGGAATTCATTTGCCTCTTGCCTCTTTTTCAATTATTTCCAGTGTTTTTCTGTGCTTGGCAAAGTGGTATGTATTGCATCTACAAAAGCTTCTATGAGAAACCCCGCCTGTTTAGACTTGCTGTGGTGTATTTGATTTCAGGGCCTTGGAAGGTACATCAGCTGTGGCAAGATTTTTCCCAGGTCCATGAGCAATTGATTGTTGAAACCTTATGGGTCTCATTCAAAAATGTTGTATCTTAGGTGTAGCCTGATTTAGGGTGCACTAATGATATTAATTTAATTTAACAAATTTATTTTATTTTATTTTAATTAATAATAATTAATTATTAATATTAATTAGTATGGGTTTTAGGCTCGCCAATATGTTTGATCAGAAGATAAAAGTTCTTGTCCCGAATCAGGCTCCGCAGAATTTATAAAGGACCCTCAGGGGTATGACAGGAAGCTCACACTGAGACAGATATCGCCTCAAAGACTTTTTATTAAAATCAGTGAAATAGTAAAGTAAATAGTAAAATAATCAGAGTTACAAAGTTACAATTGCATTACTGCTATTCAAAAGATACATATGATAATATAGTATTATATGCAACAAAGCTTTGGTTAATATACTCACACTCTTCCTTGATAACCTGGTGGTAAGAGACACAGGACCAGCCTCGCGGTTCAGGTTTCTCAGTTCTTGAGTGAGGGATGCAGTGCTTAGAGGAAACTAATGCTGAAAGCTATCAAAGCTGACTTAGGGTTTACTTGACTAACTTAAACTTAAAATCAAAACCTAATAAACTAAGAATAAAAACTTAGGGAAACCAAGCTTAGCCTAGTTCCCTTGAAACTTAAAGTTTAAGAAGAACAAGTACAGTCTACTAATAGTAGTAGTCATCGTAGATAGATAGAATAAATAGAGAGAGATAGAGTAGAAATAGAATACTCTAGCAAGGTGGGTTACCTCTTTTATAGGGCACAAGTGCCGGGAATCCTTCCTCCTATGCCCAAATTTCATTCCTCACCCACAAAATGTTAGGGTACGCTTACTCCATAGGCTAGTATGTATGTGCGTATTGATGACATGTGCATACGCACATAAATTTCCTTGTGATGTACCTGTTAAGTCTGTGGGTACAAATTGAAACCCTCCCTGTGCCATTCTTCCATTGTCTATTGGTCTAGATAAAGATCTTAGACGTATGCATGGATACTTATCTATTTAGGTAACAAGATATAAGTCAGCTTTACTTTTCTGGGTAAAAGGTCTTAATATAGATATGCTAACTTTGCCTTAGCTTAGCTTACAGGTTTTGGCCTGTAGGTCTCTTGCATTACAGCCAAACTTACTTTAATATAAATCTCTAAACCTATTACAATAAACCAAATACTTAAACTATAAGGAATATATATATATATATACACACACACACACACACACATACATACATACATACAAGCAAGCAAGCAGGTTAGTCCTATAGGCTACATAGATGGTAACTCATCTAGGTTTTCTGAACCTAGAAGAGCAACTAACAGTTTGTGGTCAGTTTCCACATGAAATTTTGTGCCCACTAGAAAGTCTCTGAAACTTTCAGAAACCCATGTAATGGCTGGGGCTTCTTTTTCTATTTGTGTGTAGTGCTGCTCTGTATTGGTGGCTGCTCATGAGGCATACACTACTAGGCACCACAGTGAAGGTTATTATTCCTACAGGAAGACTGTCCATATCCCAGAAGATGAAGCATCATCTGGAACTGTGGTGGATTTATTTGGCTTATATAGGGCCCAAACTGGTGGAGTTCTCAGTTCTTGCTTTAGTTCTCTGAAGGTCCGGCTCTGTTTAGTTCCCCAATAGCAAGAATTTTGTGGACTGAGGAGATCTTGCAATGGCTTTGACTTCTCCATTTCCCAGGTATATCACCAGGCCCATGAATCAGCATATTTCACCAACACTCTGCGGCTCTTTCATCTGGATAATCATTTGCACTTTCTCTGGATCTGGTCTGACCCCTGCTCCATCAATGACCCGGTCTAGAAACTTGACTCTGTCTTCTGAGAATTCACTCTTGTCACTTAACATTAAGTCTTTTTTCTGTAGTCCTTCCAGGACTGCAAAGAGACATTGGGGTTGAGTTGATCTGTATATAAGGATATCATCCATTTGGCAGAGAACCCCTTCCAGACCCTCCACAAGTTGTGACATTTTGCTCTGGAAGTGTTCTGGAGCAGACAATATACCAAATGTTAGCCTAATGAAACAAAACCTTCCAAATGGTGTGATGAAGTTCGTAAGTAATGCAGATTCTGCAGCAAGGGTATCTGCCAAAAAACACGTTGGACATTAATTTTGGGAAGACTTTTCCTTTACTGAATTGTCCAAGGGTGTGTTCAACACAGGAGAGTACATGTCACTCTCTACAGCCATTCTCATGGAGCTTGGTGAGGTCTACTCAGATCTAAACCTTGTCATTTGGTTTTGGAACCACTACCATGCCTCCACACCATTCATTTGGGGGTATCTAGTCTGGAAATGACACCTATCTGCTGTGAGCTCTGCTTTCATCCTGGGCATTAAAGAGAGGGAAAATAGACTCTGTGGGAAGATCTTGTGAAGTTTCTCTGGGTCTCTTTATACAGAAGATGTTATTTTTGCATGAGCTGTGGAAAGTTCCTCACTGAGATGACATAGGAGGCACCCAGGCTGGTAGTGCTCAGGGATTCAGTGTTGACAATTCCTCTGACGTACCTCAGAATTTCACAACTGTAGAACAATCTTAGATGGTGTCTGGCTCAACTCATACAGCTGGCCTCACTGTTAATCAAGCAGTCAAGGTGAGATTGGATGTGGGTCAAATGGAAATTTACCTATGATAGATTGCGATTCAAAGTTGGGGCATAACTCTTCTCAAATCTTCCAGGTTAATGGTTTGTCTTTGGGGGCTAATGAAACCTGAATCTTTCTGTATGGAGACTGCACTAATTGTTTTGATAGATGATCTCCTCCTAGAAATGGATAAAGGTGTCCATTCTAATACTGTTAGATCTATCAGCTGCCTTTAATCATCATAAGATGTTGCTGAGTTGCCTGTGAACCTGAGGGTAAGTAGGCCAGGCCATTTCTCAGTTGCTTTATTCGTATTTCTGAGAGGTCACAGGAGTCTGCACCAGACAATTACTCTCCTGCCCTGTGGGTTCCTTGACATGGGGTCTGCAGGACTCCATCATGCCTCCTTTTTTGTGTCCACAGGGTTGTAAGGAGGGCTAGTAAGGAGGCAGGGGCTGCACTGTTTTCACTATGCTGATGGCACCCAGCTCTATATCTCTGTTTCATTTGCTCCAGCCAGTGCTGTTGAATTCCTTACTTGGTGTTTGCTAGGTGTTGGGTTTGGTAGAGCCTGGGGAATGGATGATAACTAGCTGGCTGAAGCTCAATGCAGAGAAGACAGAAGTGATGTTGGTAGGATGAAGGAAGCAACCAGAAAATATGGTAATTATATCTACCCTCTTAACTGAGGGTTTGTACCCACCATTTGTGATTCAAGTTTGTAGTTTGAGAAGTACTATTAAATCCTCAGCTGCTGCTAGTTGATCCTAAAGCAGTAGAGACAAGGCGGACTGATTTTTTTTCCATCTATATCAATCCAGGAGGGTTGTGACTATTTATTTTGGGTACAGAATTGGCTGCCATTATTTATTTATTTGCATTACCATAGCACCTAGGAGCCCCAATCATGGACCCAGGACCTCATTATGCTACACTCAGTGCAAACGCCGACCAAAAAAGATGGTCCCTGCTCCAAAGCACTTGGACCCCAAATAAGACAAGAGACAACAGATGGAAACAGTCAGCTAGATGGAGGAGTACAAGGAAACAGTACTAGTCCACATGATAGGCAGTGGTCTCAGCACATTAGCAGACTAAGCATTGTCAAGTTTTTTGTAGGCATCATGGAAAAGGAGAGTTTGAAGGAGGATAATGAGTTAGTTTTGTGAATGTTTACAGGAAGCTCTTCCCAAGGGTGAGAGGCAGCATGTGAGAAAGCACAAAGGTGCTTGGTTGAAAATTTAACAAATGGGTGAGGGAAGCTGGCATCTTGGACTGATCAGAGGCTTGAGTCAACATTTCACTAGGGACTGAAAAATGCTAGGTAGGGTGGGGATAGGCTATGAAGGGCCTTGAAAGTGAAGATAAGTAGCTTATGTTTGATGCAATAGAGAAGGGGGAGCCAGTGGAGGGATGCAACGAGAGGGGTGACATGGTCAAAGCGATGGGCTAGGAGAATAATCTTTGAGGCAGCATTCTGAATGGATATGAGATGGGCAAAATTGCATTTGTCAAAGCCAGAGAAAAGAACAACAGTAATGGGGACACAAGGTGATCAGAGCCTGGAGGAGAGTGTTAACTGTGTGGATAGATAGAAAAGGTTGAATCTTAGACATGTTATGCAGAAAGAATTGGCAAGATTTAGACAGAACCTGGATGTGAGGATTTAGAGAGAGATCTGAGTTGAAGACGATGCCCAGGTTATGGGCCTGAGTGACAGGCAGGGAGGTGGTGTTGTCCACAGTGACTGAGAAAGGAAGTAGTGGGGGAGGGCATGAAGGGGGGAGGGAGATTTAAGAGCTCTGTTTTAGGGTATGTCTTCACTACCCGCCGATCCGGCGGGTAGCAATCGGTCTATCGGGGATCGATTTACCGCGATTCGTGAGGACACGGTAAAATCGATCCCTGATCGCTCTGCCGTCGACTCCAGAAATCCACCTCGGCAAGAGGCGGCAGCGGAGTCGGCGGCAGCGCGGCAGCGGTCAACTTTCCCCCGTCCTCACCGCCAGGTAAGCCGACCTAAAATACGCAACTTCAGCTACGGTATTCACGTAGCTGAAGTTGCGTATCTTAGGTCGGAACCCCGCTGTAGTGTAGACCCAGCCTTAGTCATTTTGAGCTTGAGTTGACAGCTAGACATTCACGAGGCGATATCAGCGAGACAGGCTGAGATTTTAGTTTGGGTGGAAGGAGACAGGTCTGGAATAGAGAGGTAGATTTATGAATCATCCCATAGAGATAGTAGTTGAATTTGTGATTATCCAGAGATGATCTGTGCCTTTTTCACCTTGAGATCACACTACTATAATGGCATTCTACATAGGGCTACATCTTAAATCAGCTTGGAAACAGAAGCTAGTGCCAAATGCAATGGCTCACTTTTTAGGTACAGTCTCTCCCCATGAGCACAGGACAAATCTCTGTGCTCCAGGACTACACTGGCTCTCTGTTGATTTCCAGGTGGAGTTTAAAGAATTAGTTTTCCCTTAAAAAGCCCTAAATGGCTTGGGACCACCCAGCTGATTGTGCCATAACTTCCACAGCTGCAGTCAGCTGAGGCACTGGCGCTGGAACTGCCTGGGTCTGAAAGAGAGTGAGCTGCTATTGGGAATTCTTCATGCAAGGCCTTGCCTTTAGAATTCACTGTCTCATTCCCCTAAGATTTTTGGAGAGGGAGTGGGGAGCCGAGGTCTGGGTTTTGAGGGTGGAGAGAGAGATTTTCTGGATCCTTGGTTATGGGAAACATGTAGCATTTAATTTTATTTTGTGAATAATGTATTTTTGAAATATAACAAAGATGTCGAGAGCCCTGGATAGGCATTAGTTAATGTTTTGAATAAATCTCCATTAATAAGTAATTATACATATTGTAAATTTTAACTGTATTTTCCAAGTCAAAGGGAGCATGGTGTACTGGGTAAAGCAAATAACTAAGCTCCAGGTTTTCCTCCTGCCTTTGCCACTTGCTGCATGACGTGACTAATTCACTTAGCCTCCCTCTGCCTTAGTTTCCCTATCTGTAAAATGGGGATAATCATTAACTGTCTCACGGGGTTCTGATTGGATCCATTCATTGAGGTTTATAAAGCATTTTGATACCTTAGCACAGAAGAGGCTACAGAAGGGCAAAGTATTGTTGTAAAACTTTTGATCATTACTGTTCATTCAAATGAATCAGAATTAACCATTTGTCATTGTCTGAGGTGTTGGAAGTTTCATTTGTGTGAAGAATTTAGATTAACATTAAATACGGAAGGTTTTGGAAACCATTCACCTTGAAGATTGGCAAAACGGGCATATTCAAAGCAGAAGTGAAAGACATGTTTTATCTGTGTTGCCCTTTGTAATTATGCTGCTGAATAACAGCAGTATTATCACACCAGGGTTAGTGCCAGAGGATTACCCAAAGTTTTTTAAATGGGATGCTAAAGTGGTGCAAACAGGTGCACAGACAAAGAGCAAAAAGAGGGGGGAAAAGTGAGAGAAAGAAAGCTGAGGCCTTCTAGTTTCAGCCACATAGCAAAATTAATGGTTTCTCTAAATGAATGGCATGGTTAGATTACCATTGAACTTGTAAAATTAGAGGAAGGAGTCAGATTCTTCATTACACTCTTATTTTAATTTAAGCAAAGGGGGTTACCCTTAATTGTGCATTACCTCAAAAAACCTTTTCACTGGAATAATTTTGCAGCAGCCAAAGTGACTCCTAAGAATAATAGTGCTGTCTGAAATCAGTTAGCCAATAGTTCCCTTTACAAACTGTATCCTGCTAACTCAGAATTCTCTTTGAGTGACCTCCGGGCACAGACCCAGAGAGAGAGAGAAGACTTCTAAATTAACTGAAAAAGGCCTTAAAATCAAAACAAAACAAAACATGATTTTGCTGTCATACAATATTTGTTTGCTGTTGGTATTTTCATAGTAGTCTTTTTGTTGATTTGGTGTTTTTATATACTTTGCAACCATCAGGACATTTTTCTCTAATCACACCTCAAGCACAAGTACATATGTTTGCACGGTTCATTTGTGAGATTAAGCCTTGGGAAGCCCCTTGCTGTCCCCATTGGGTTTGGAGTGTATATTTCAAGACAATATACATGATAGTATTATAAGCATTATGTCCCAGGAGTAAGTGTTAGGGGTTCCATTTCGGTCTCAGGTGTGAGCATTTAGGGAAATTTCCAAAGGGAGCAGTGTGGCCGTGTATCAGAGAATGCTCTGGATTTGAGGGAAACTTTCCAAGTGGAGGTTGGGTGTGGCAGGACTTCCACAAAATTGAAAGTGGGTAGTCTGCATTCTTTCCAGCTCTTGGCTTCTGTCTATGGGGAAGGCACTGTGTAGTTGGTTCTCCTCCTCCCCATGGCATGGAGGGAGCCTTCCAGGCAAGGGGAGACTGCAGATTGGCTGATGGCAATGCCTACAAATTGTTTTGTATCCCCTACAAACCTGTGAAAAGCCACGTGGGTTAGTAAACCTAGGGCAATGATGACCTGACAAGGCATGGCTCCTGTTGCATAATGCTTCCCAGATCTCCTCTCAGCTGATCACATAGGTTCATGCTGGCCTTTGGAGTATGCAGTAATGCTGGGCTGCTTGCGCCTTTGTGATGTCCAGAAAAACCTACATTAGTCTTGTCTCATAGACTCTGTTTGAAGGATAAGGAAATCTCTGAGCCAAGGCCTGCCTTGCCCTCCTCTTCCTTTCCTTCACTTGCCTCAACACATACCACCCCTGGGCCTGAGCATGGTTAGATGTTCTGCTGCAGCCAGTGACAGATGCAGGAATGAAAACCCCAAGATGCACCATCCCTCAGTGCCACCGCCCTGCCCTCTGACCCATCTCTTGCAAAGTCTCTTGCCTTGGTCTTCAAGGCTTTGCTGGTTCTCTCTGGTTCTCTGTCAGAATCGTTCTCATTCTCTCATGTGTATTTGGGTTTTTTTTAATCAGTGAGGACTGATGATCCTGGGTGCCTGGTGTGCAGAGCAACCAGTGAGTCACCTGTGATTAGTGGCACAGTGTAAGACAGAAGGACCTGGCTGAGCACACAGGGGTCTCTGCATATCTTGTAAAATCAGCTACTGCCCTTGCATTTGTGTGAATGAAAATGATATTACAAAGCACTCAGTGCTATATCTAAGATAGGAATCAAACCCTTAGCCAAGGAAAGGGCTATTTCATAATTAGTTTCAGCTGGAAGCCGGAGGGCAGTTGTGGTGGAGCAGGTTCAAAATCTTCCTCGAATTAGGCTCCTAATTTCACTATTAAGGCAAGTCTTTATACTGGACAAAGCTAGACCCCGATTCTAAACTTGAATCTGAATTTCGTGGCTCTGTCCCAACTCTAGCATTAACAACAACTCATAGGGTTACTTACCTGAACTGACTTCTTGAGTCTTATCCTATTGCTTAATACATGTACCTATCTCAGCTTTAATTGTACAGTTTTCTTTAACATTGTTCCATTATCTTTATTACAAATGAAGTAGCCAGCTTGATAGTCACTGCGCATGTGCAATTCCCATTGACGTCAGGGGGCGTTCCATTCCGACAGCAGTTCCAGAATAAGGCGATGTACCTCTAATGTACTGAAAGGGGCAATGCAGAGGAACAGTCCTGTGGGCTCAGCGTAGAATACAGCAGCTTCCAAAACTGGCAAGTCACACCAGGAAACCTGAGCGGAAACGAAGAGTCCTCATTGCTTAGCTACATGAGAAATGGGAGCTTAACTCTTGTTTTCTTTGCAGTTAGTGTGCAGCTGGTTTGCTCTCTATCAGGGATGGAGACTCTCCTCTGTATATTAATTATCTCTATTAATGTCATCGGATTTGGCTTTTCTATATATGGCCACTGGGGAAGTCAGGGCTATCAAGGGGTGGTGGCATGGAAAAGCAGATTCCTAGTTTCTGCAGAGCAGAATATGAATCCATTGTATAAATGATGATGAAACAGCTGCTGGCTCAGAGACACGGAAGTCAGGGGAGCTTCTGTGATGGCACTTTTCGAGCCATAATTCCTAATGAGTCAGTAAAATGTCATTCAGCTTTTGGGCCCCCAAATGTTAATCTTGCATACAACTCCTAGTAGTGCTACTGGCTATCTGGAGTAATCAGAATGCACATTAGTGGGATTTCCAACTAAGACTCTGGCCATCTCTGTGCTGTAGCATGGCTGTGCTCTGTTAATTAGAGGATGACAGTGCTTGAAAAGAGAGTTCCTGACAGATAAAGTGATTCTTAGTGTAAGGTCTTAAAATCCCAGCCGGTAAGCTGTGTGACCTAAACAAAACACACTGAGTTAGAGGCATCATGGGTATACAGATGACAACAGCCCTATGATGCCCCATCCCTACGCTCCCCTGCCAGATCCATTCTTGTGTATCAGCAAAGGCATTGAAATTGCACAGGTCAAGACTCAGCAATTTCAGTCCCCTGCTCGCTCTCAAGAATGGAGCCAGCAGGGGAGCCTAGGGATAGCAGAGTACACATGCATGCTCTGTCTGCCACCCCAGCAAAACCCATCACCATTCTGATTGTTGTTTTGATCCTACTTTATGCTTAGACTCTTCCAGCCTTAGTTTAGGAGGGTTGATATTTTTATCTTCTGCATCAGGGAAACATGTACAATAATGGATGATAGGTTTTAAGGTGAAGCTAATTTTGATTTCCCAGTGAAGACTAAAGTGGTGGCTCTGACCTAATAATAATAATAATAAATTTATTGTTGTTGTTATTTCATTTGTATTCAAGTGGTGTTTCCAATCAGGATCCCAGTCAGGATCAGGGCCTCTTTTAGAGCTGCTCAGAACCTGGAATTCCCATCCTGTGGGAAATTCCAAAATTTTGAATTGTTTTGTTGTTCCAAATCAGAACAAAATTTTTATTGAAATGAAACATTTTGACTCTATTGAAACAAGTCATTCTGATCATTTTTAGTCAAAAAATCAGCATTTTTTTGCCAGAAGAACATTCAGTCAGAAAAACTGAGGGCAGCTCTAGCCTCATTGTTCTCTCTATTAACACAGACTAAAAAGACAGCTTATAGTCTAATAAAGCCTTTTATATGGTTTGGGTTCCACTTCTTTGACAGTCTGCTTCTTTCCCTGTGCCACACTGCAGCAGATGTGATCAACTGAGCTGCCCAAGATAAATGAGTCTTGGTTAAAATGTGAAGGGGTTGAAGGCAGGGCATTCTCATCCTTTCTTGTTCTGCCAGAATCTGCATTTGATGACTTTGGATCACGTGGCAAAATTCACTTGTTTCCCTTGGGTTTTTCTGTGAGGATTTGATTGGGGTGAAGTTTGTTGTGGGTGGAATAGGTTGTTAGGTGTTTTACTCTTAATATATTCTTAAAATCTTTTGAATGATGCTGGTTGGCCAGATTCTCAGCCAAAGTAAGCCAGGGGCCCTTTGAGCACCACTGATTTGAGCTTGCTCAGAATTTGACCCACACAGCATGTTTTTAATTTTGGTTAATAGAATGTGATAAATGCAAGTGGGGAAAAAAAACTAGGGGGGAGATTTTCAAAGTCACAAATGGCAGTTAGGTGTCTCTCTCCTATTGACTCTCAGCAGGAGTTAAACACGCAGTGGTCCATTTGGACCACTGAAAACTTCTGACTAAATAAATACTATAAGGGTTGCTCTGACAGCCTTGAGTTGAGAGTGTCCCTTTAAATATTTTTCCCCCTGTTTTAGATGGGCAGAGTGGGGTGTAAATCCTGACTGTTGCTTTTGCAACAAAGTAAATATCAGTTGGGCTTGTTGGACAGGACTGAATACATGGAGTAGGACTTAATGCTGTACGTGTCACTTTTGTTAGTGGGAACTATTGGCAGGAAGTTTCTGGGAACACTGGAAAATATAGGTAGCTAATAAAATTCTTGGAAATTCGTGGAAAAAAGAAACAGTTGTTGATTTCTGAGGTCTAAGGGAGTAAACAGGAGAACAGCAGTAGTTGTTGTTGAGTTGTCCAGTATGACACAAAGCATATGGAGGCACAGCTGCTTGGAAACTGAGATGGAGGTATCATTATGTTGAACTGCCCTTGCAGTACGCACTGCATTCACTACAGAAGAAAGAGGCAATGCTAAGTCATGCAGCTGTGATGTGCCATGACACATGTGAGTGCTTGCTGATGTACTCTGCCAGTGCAGTTGACAAACGGAAGGCTGTTATTATCATTTCTGTGGTCTGCTCTGAACCACAGCTCACTCTTTGTTCACCAGGTAGCAGGAATACCATTGCAAGCCTACAGGCACTCTGTTTTGTAAGCACTGGGTATGGTGAGGTTTTAACTGCACTGTGGTGTGTGGGAGGGTTCTCGGCAAGCTGTTCTGCACGTGAAAGCATTTCTTGGGCCATTTGAAAGCTTTTGGGGATTTCTCTCCAATGGGTTTCGTAAGGAGGTGTTTGTTACTGTTTATTTGAAAAGTAATGGAACCGAGACTTAATGCCTGTAGTTATTATTTAGCGCATATGGTAGTGGTGGTCAGGGCTGCAGCACTGAAAATGTCCCCATTGAACCCTGGGGATGACCTATGGGGGGTTGTCATTACAGTTCACACGAGTAGCTTTGTTTAAGAGGAAGGATGGTCTTGGGGCTAAGGCACTGGCTCTCGGAACATGTTGGTTCAATTCCTGCCTCTGCCACAGGCTCCCTGGGAGACCTTAGGCAAATTGTTTAATCTCTTTGTGCCTCAGTTCCCTATCTGTAAATTGGGGATAATACTCCCTCCTTTCTCCCACTCTTTATCTTCTCTGTTTAGTTTCTCTTTGGGACAGGGACTGTCTCTCACTATGTGTTTGTACTATGTGCTTGCTTAGGGCAGGGCAGCACAGCCCTGATCTTGGCTGGGGCCAAAATCATACCATAATACAAATAATGAACAACACAGAGGGCTTGTGCTCTGCTCCAGGATGCGGGTGGAGACCGTGAAAGTACAAAGCGCTGACAGAAGTGCAGAAGAAGGAGACTAGTGATTCCAGGAAGTAACATCAGGGATGAATTTGTCCCAATCTGTACTTTTAAAATGGTATAAATATGTATGTTCTTGTATTTGGCTCTGAAGGAGTGCATTACGGTTTTGAAGGAGTGATCAGGAGTTATGGAACATGCATTAGGTATCTCAGATTGTCTCAGTATGTATGTCCAGAGCAGACTGCAAGAGGTATTACTCTGCGCAAAGCCAGTTTCAGATTCCCTTTGCAAAAATATTGCCTTAAATGTAAAAAAACAAAAACAAACAAAAAAAACCCACTCAAACATAGTTTGCATTAATGTTTTTCTTGGATGTGTGTTTCTGTCTGTACTCTTCCAGCATGAGTGATCCTACAGCAGAAATGGAAAATGAAATGCTTTTGTTTTTTTTAAATCCATCTCAAATACAATTTTGCACCTGCAGTGTTAACTTCCTTATACAGCCTCATTGCTGACCTCAGCCTTAATCTGCAGGGACCAAACTCTGTATGGGTGAAAGGTCAGACCAAGTATTGACTAAGCCTGTCCCTGCTTAGCTATGAGATCCTGTGCTCTTTTTGAGTACAACAGTCTCATCAATTTCAGTCCCCTGCTGGGACACAAGACTAGAGCTGGTAGAGGAGCAGAGAGGTGGTGCAATGTGTATCCATGCATTAACTCCACTTGCTCAGAACAAACTCCGTGTCCTGGCTTCGTTTATTATGAGTCACTCAGCTCAGCAGCTGGGATGTTTATATAGTTGCATCTCTCATTCTGGAGGGCAGATATTTTCTAGATGGGGGCAACACATTTAAAAAAAAAAACCCAAGTTTTAGGCTGGGCCAGTTTTGGGGCCTGTGGGGCTTGGCAGTATCACATTACAACTGTGAACCCTTTAAGCCTGACCTTGGATACATCCTCCAAGTTTTCACCCAGAACTTCAAGCACATACATTGCGTAGCTAGGATACCTAACCACCTGATTTGCACAAGCAAATGCAATTTTCATGTGCAAACTTAGAGGTGTGCAGCCACAAAAAAATTGCACAGGCAAATATTCAGGCACAAACCTAGTGGCTGGATTGAAGCTCCTCCTTTGGGTACATCTCCACAGCAGCTGGGTGTGTGCCTCCCAGCCCGGATTGACAGACTTGTGCTAGTTTAACTCAAGCGAACACATTTAACATAGCAGTGTGGGTGTTGCGGCATTGGTGGAGGCTTAAGCTAGCCAGCCAAGCTCAGACCCTGGGGGCTGGATGGGCTTGGGAGCCTGAGCTGCTGCCCAAGCCTCAGTGTCCACACTGACATTTTTAATATCCTAGCTCAATCCAGACTAGAATGAGTCCGTCTACCCAGGTTGAGAGGCTCACTGCCTGCTGCCGTGGAGACATACCCTTTGCAATTCTGGCCTCTAGTGTTCCTTTAGCACTGTATTATTATTATTATTATTATTATTATTATTTATTTATTACTTAGCTCTCAGACATCACATTTAATCAGTAGAGCTAAAAGTGCTTTACAAAGAGGCCCAGTATTGTTTATCACCATTTTACAGATGGGCAAACTGAGGCACAGAGAGACGATGTGATCTGCCCAAGGTATTTGTGGCTTATTGCCCAGATCCTGTTATGATTCTCTATGCATCTCTAAAGTGCTTCTAAGTGTTTACTGGTCGATATGACTAAGGATGAAATCGTATCTAATCTAACAGGGCTGGTAAAGATTCCAGTGGCGAGGGAGATTCTTGGGTTGGCATACAGCTTGTAGAGCCAACTTTGCACCAGCCCCACCTGATGCAGACGACATGTCAGGTCCTACTGTGGGCAGGGTAGGGACGTTCCATAGTGGAAAGGGGTGTGATGCAGGCTGAAGGGAGTGGGGCAGGAGAAAAATGTGCTCTGCTGATCTCCAGCTGGCAGAGCATGGTCCCTAGAGGATCATTCTAGCCAGCGTAAATTAGAGCAGCGCTATGGTTGCTCTTGTTTGTGCTGGGGGACAGCTTGGCCAATGGCTACCCGCAGGATTAAGGGAGAGGAAAAAGTGGTTTAGAGCCACCTTTGCCTTTCTCAGCATCCTCAGCTACACTGAGCAAGAGCTAAAGATTGCATCCAGACTGTTGACAGGTAGCTAACTTTGTTAGTGAGGAATATAAACTGGAAATGAAGGGAAACTGGTAATAAGAACAACAACCTCCTTTTGTTTTCCAGCAATTATTTCTGTGGAATATTGACTCTCACTCCAGCAGCATCACAGTGGACCAACTTTTGGTAGAGCTGAAGGCTGGAGGGATAAGCGAAGAGCATGAGAAAGCCGTGCAGAGAGAACTGCGACACATCCAGAAACTAGATCTTCTTGATTTCTTGACTTACCTGCCACTCTTTGTCCTTACCCACAACTCTGTCATTGCCAATCCACTGGATGATTCGAGAACAATCTAACCAACTAGCTTAACTCTAGCAGAAGGGAAGCTGATGTCTTATGAAGGCTTCTGATTTACCATTTTCCAGCAGACACCACAGATTGAGGTGGTGCTAAGGAACAACAGATCAGAAACAAATTCCAATCAATTCACTAATAAGTGTAAATACAACAAGGCCTAATCTGTAGCCCTCAGTCACCTGAGTAGTCCTTGCAGGAGTAAATCAGATAGAGGCTCAAATACTGAGATTTGTAAATGTAAATTTTGAGGGTACATTTGGCACCCACAGGGACAGTGGCTGAGCCACAGTCCTGGAAATGTTCCCAAGAATTAAACTGTGTCAGGGTTTCTGTGATGGTGTGGCCTCCTTTATACATGAGGGGCCACATTTTCAGAAGGTCTCAGCAACCACAGTTATGCTCAAACTGGCTACTTCATGTAGGTGCCTTGAATGGGAAGAGTTGGATCCAGAGCTCTTTTGAAAATCTGACCGGTTATCTGCCGTTATACTATATTTTAAAAAAAATGATTGTAAAATACTAATATAATGTGTAGGAATTCCTTTTTCTCCATTTATCTGAGCCAGTGCACTTTTAAGTCTGGTTACTGTGACTGGCCTATAACTATTGAGAATCAACAGGTTATTTCTAGTGTGTAGTGAGAAATAGGCTGAAAACACAAAGGATTAATTTTGCCTTTTCAATCTGATCACAAACGTTTTGAAATTATATTGTTAAACTACCATTGGGTAAAGTGAGATAAACAGCATGTGGTTCAGGGTAGTCAGCCACTGAAGGAACCTGGATCTGCCTAAAAGAGTCAAAAGTAGAAACATGTATCAGATAAAAGCTGATCCCAGCGGGCTTGCAAGGATGTTGTGTCATGGGGGATGTTGATGTCACATACGGCAAGAGCAACTATGTATATAGGTGGCAATCTATAAGTCCTTACAATAGACTCCTATGGAACCTTTGCTTTGTCTTCAGTGGGAGTTTTGATTTACTAATGTTAGGTGTGTCCAATGATTTTCACTGTGTTTTTGTAGCAGTCACAGGTCCTTCACAAGGATTTTGCTTAGATACCAAATGCAAAGCACTCTGGACCAAATCCTCAGCTGGTGGAAATCAAAGTATTGGACCATCTGAGGTAGGGTTGCCAACTTTCTAATCGCACAAAAACTGAACAACCCTATCCCACCCCTTCCCCAAGGCTCTGCCCCTGCCCCGACTCTTCTCCGAGGCCCATCCCTGCTCGCTCCCTCACCCCCCCCCTCCGTCACTCACTCTCCCTGACCCTCATTCACTCTCACCGGGCTGCAGCAGGGGTGTGGACTGTGGGAGGGGGGGTGAGGGCTCTGGCTGGGGGTGCGGGCTCCAGGTGGGGCCAAAAAATGAGGGGTTCAGGGTGCGGAAGGGGGCTCCGGGCTGGGGCAGGGCATTGGGGTGCGGCGGGGGGGACTGAGGACTCCAGCTGGGGGTGCAGACTCTGGGGTGGGACCCAGGATGAGGGGTTTGGGGTGCAGGAGTGGGCTTCAGGCTGGGGCAGGGGACTGAAGTGTGGGAGGGGGTGCGGGGTCCCCGTGTCGCTTACCGCAGCTCCCAGGAAGCGGCCACCAGGTCCCTGTAGCCCCTAGGCGCATGACAGCCAAGGAGGCTCCATGCACTGCCCTCGCACCCGATGGCGCTGTCCCGACAGCTCCCATTGGTCGCAGTTCCTGACCAATGGGAGCTGCGGAGCTGGCAGTAGGGGTGGGAACAGCACGCAGAGCCTCCATGGCTGCCTATGCACCTAGGGGCTGCAAGGACCTAGCAGCCGCTTCCGGGAGCCGAGTGGATCCAGGGCAAGCAGGGAGCCTGCCTTAGCCCCAGAACCCCACTGCGCTGCTTATTGGACTATTAACGGCCCAGTCGGTGGTGCCGACTGGAGCCGCCAGGGTCCCTTTTCAACTGGGCGTTCTGGTTAAAAAACGGATGCCTGGCAACCGGCAACCCTAAGCTGAGGTCCTGGCAATATATATTTAGAGCCTACACATATTTTTGTGAGTGTCTGCCAAGACTTAATCAGAATCCAATAAATGCTTACAGTACTTTGGTATAATTATTGCCTTGAAACATGCATGGGATTCACAGTCCTCATTGATTTAGGCTTTAAATACATATCTAGACTGTTTAAGTAATAATAATATAATGCACTTGCACTAAGGGAAAGTTATAGGATGACTTAATTATATGTTCGGTTGATCAATTCAATGTGAAAACAGTTAAATCAATATTTTATTGCATCATTGTAAACTGTGGGTAGAGTTTATTAGATTACGGCTAGCGGACTGACATTCAAAAGCATATAACTGAATCAAATTCCGAACAAATGTTATTTATGCAATTTAGAAACAGTTAATACCTTCCAGTTGAGCAGATTTGTTTCTAATGAATATAGCAGCTGTTTATTTAAATCATAGGCATGCAGTATTTAAATATGATACTAACTCACCTGGGAATTCAGTCCAGAGCACTTTGTGAGAAGCTTTGTCACAGTATATTGAAATAAATCCAGCATTACACAACTGTACCTGTTCCATTGTAGTTGTTCAGTTCTCTGTGTGTTTTTTCCCTTTGAAAATGCTAAAATATTTATGGCCTGATTTATCTGTTCTGGCTACAGAAGGATGTGAGTGACAGCTTCAGGGTGGTGAACTCCTAGGCATCTATGCAGGGCTGGTGCTTCCATTTAGGCGACCTAGGCAGTTGCCTAGGGCGCCAGGATTTGGGGGGGTGGCATTTTGCCACCCTCGGCGGCAATTCGGCCGCCCTCGGCGGCAATTCAGCAGCAGGGGGGTCCTTCCGTGCTCTGGGTCTTCGGCAGCAATTCTGCGGCGGGTCCTTCACTCGCTCCGGGACCCGCCACCGAAGTGCCCCGAAGACCGGGAGCGCGAAAGGACCCCCACATGGTAACTCTCTGCGTAGCCAAGCCCAGAGAGAGCAAAAGTACCCAGCCAAACAACAAATATGCAACATGTCAAAAGCACAGAGCTTACTAGTTTCTAGAGCTGGTAGAAAACATGGAAACCTACATGAAAAATTTCAAAGTTGTTTGCATTTTGAAGTGCTCAAAAGAGACCCCACCCCTTTTGTTGTTGTTGTTTTTATCAACATTTTCTGTGCACAATTTTTTTTCCAGTTAAAGTTATCAACAATGTCATCAAAATGGTCATCAACATTTTTCACTTCCTGAAAAAATGGTTGCGTTAAATGATATTTGGTAATGATTTTTGATGATATTTTGATGAAAAAAACCAAACAAATATATTAAAGAGGCAGGAATATTTTTGCAAAAAAAAAAAAAAATTCAACCCTGATGGTAATTTTTCCTGAAAACAATTGTTCCCAAATAAGACCATTTTCCAACCAGGCCTGCTAGTTGCACTCCCCCACTTGCCCTATTTTTTAATTTCCACATAACAACCTCTTTCTTCCCCTCTGTCTACATTCTTCAGCCCACTTCTGGTGCCATCTCCTCCTCCTGCCCATCCAAAATAGCTTCCGTTTCAGCCTGGGACTAAAAAGAATATGTCTACAGCCTGTCCCTTCATTCCATTGGAGGGGTGTGTGGCTCCCAGCAGGGGCCCAGCATACCACCCCCTGCCTCCTGCAGTTTCTAGCAGGGACTCTGTGCTGCTCCTTCTACCCTCCCACTGATAGAAAAGTGGCTTTTGGCAGGGTCTCCTGGGGGAAAGGGCAGGAGCCCACTTAGCCAGTCTCTGACCCCTGCAGCCTCTGGCAGAGACTCCTGGTTGCTCCCTATGGCCGCAAGATAGCTCCCAGCACTGTCTTCTAGGGGAGGGAGATAGCAGCCTACATGGTCATTCCCTGCTTCCTGAAGTCTTTGGCAGTGGCTCCCAGCTGGACTGTTCCAAAGACTTTATGGAACTTTATGTGCTTGCTGAGTTGATGCTGGAGTAGTTTTGTGGCACTCTAGTTCTTTGTGTGTAATTTGCAGTGGGGTATGCTGCTTCCCTGAAAGATGCAGCAGAATTGGCAATGCCTTATTTTAGTTTGTACCGGAATTGTTGCAAAAGTGGCCTCAGGTAATTTTCCTTGCTTCTTAACTTCTGCTTAATAATAGCAATGTGTTTAATCAGAAATGCTTGAGATATCTTCCTCAAAGTACCGGCTCACCAATTTTTTGGAAGAGCTGTTGAATGGACCTCAAATCTACTCCAGGTTCCATGCTGATGAGCACCCTATCATAATTATATGCCTACAGCTTGCTGAATTATTTGACCTGGCAGGTAGTAAGAGGGGAGATGATAAACATATAGGTTTCAGAGTGGTAGCCGTGTTAGTCTGTATCAGCAAAAACAATGAGGAGACCTTGTGGCACCTTAGACTAACAAATCTATTTGGGCATAAGCTCATACAGTGTATTGACACACGGCATGTCCCCCTGCAGGCTAACAAGGCTGGTAGAAACAGAAACCCTCTTCTAATCAGTCTTCCTGCAGTCATCAGCATTGCCCTTGCAGCAAAGAGGCTCTTCAATATTCTCAGTGGAACCCCTGCAAAATATGCATAGGAGTTGCTCAGAAGAATAGGTCCCGATGTCACAATCAAATGGAGAGGGATAGTGTCAAGCAAGACAAAGCCAGGCTCTGCCAAGGAATGTTAGTGCTCTTGGCTCATCAAAATGTTTTCCCCTCAAGTTTATTGAAAGTTTATGGAAAGATCAGAGCCAGGATCAGTGCTTAGTTGAAATAAGCCATCAGCAAATAGTCCCTGAAGCTGATTCACTTTCCTCCTTACCCCTCTCCCTTTTATTCACCTTCTCTTTTCCCCTCAGGTGACAGAGAAAACTACCAGCTCCATTAAAGCAGCTGGAGATGATAATAGTTGCTTTCTTCCCTCCAATGTCTGTCTTGTCTATTTAGATTGTAAACTCTTCAGGGCCACAATTGTCTATTACTGTGTGTGTCCTTACCACAGCTAACACAATGTGTCTCCACTCTCATTTAGAGTCTGGGTGCTACTGTAATACAAATAATGAAGGACGATGACTAGGAATGCCATATGTTTGCATGGGAGTTATCGAGACGCATGCTTTTTTTTTTAACATGGACTTTTATAAATTGACTGTGGAGCACTGTGACTTGATGGAATTCCCTGTCTCTGTTGGGGCAACATGTTGGACTGGAGACATGGGATGATGGAGATGGAGAAGGGTCCCCAAGTTCTGCTGAGAAAAAGATACTCTTCAAATCAGGTGAATACTAGAGAGAACCTCTGGACCCAGTCTCTGGCCAAATAGAGTACTTCACTTTCCAGTGGTGTACATCTGTGACTTTTCATTAGCAAAAGTCATATAAAAACCATAAACAAAATTGTATTTTTAAGGGAGTTAAAGGAATTTCTCAAGGATGTTGGAGCCTTGCAGACACCAGCTTTAACCAGAACTGTATCTGGGGTTAGGACTCAATGCCACTCCAAGCAGTTGCATTTTTTCCCCAAAAGCACCACTATTGTGGACCAGCGTCTAAAGGAATGGTGGCCCCATGTGGGCAATTTGTATTAATTAGGGGTAGGTAAAGCAATTTAGAGAAAATAAGAAATGAAGCAAAATCTTGTTCCATCCTTTTAGTAAACCTTTATTTAAGGCAGTTCAGTTCCATTCTAAGAAAGGGAGCTTTCATTTTTGCACACCTCTGCATTTTTTGCTTGCAACATCTTTAAGCAGCCCCGTTAAACACTATGGAGCTGACAGGCTTCAGAGTGGAAGTATTTTTAAACGAGAGTGAAACTATTTTACTGTGAAAATGAATTATCCTGTAGTGAAAATGACCAGCTCCATAGTGCCTGAGGTATCAAAATCTGGATTAAGTGCTATTGGGTTTCAAACTGGAGGCTAAAATACAAGCACAAAAATCTACCAAACTTTAGAATGTCCAAATTCTAGTAATATTTTCAATAAGAAGGTGGGTAACCCGGGGCTGATCCAAAGGCCATTGGAAAGTTATCTGTTGACTTCAATGAGATTTGGAACAGAGCCTTCATGAATTACAGGTATATTAATCTGTTTAGACTATTTAAAGTTCAAATTCATGTCCTGGGGAGAACCAAGCAGGGGCCGCTGTTAGTGATCAAATATTGATGTATTGACACAACCCCTAATCACGCGGTAATTTGGCTCATTTATCAGTCTTTACTCAGGAGATACTTAGGACTGAACTAACTTGGAGACTGAATTATCTCTGTGCCTGAAGAGCAGGTGGTTAGTCTAGGCTAAGGTGGGGATTATTGCTGCAGACAGTATTGGAAAGCTTGCTTTGCACCTGCCTCCTCATCATATCAAGCATGTAGATAAAAAGAATCCGGTTCCCTGGCACTGCCAACCAACCCCTCCAATCTTTCAAAAACAAATACTCAGCCTTGACTGTAAAATAAAATATAAAATAAGAGTTACCACCACCTTCTATTGACTGTTGATTGACCTGACCGCTCTCCAATAGTGACTACAAAAGATTAGATATCACTTTCCATACAGGTGTTTAAGCAAATCATTTTTCTTCTTGCCGTGAGACTAAATTGTTTAAGGCTCTGGAAAATGTCTGTGTGTAGCTTTACAAATGTGCTTAGCAAAGGGAAGGCATTATCTTACGTCTTCAAAGGCGGTGATTTACAATAACCTGTCTAGTGTTTCTAAAATGAAGAGTTTTGTTAAAGCTTAGCAGGATGCACTGAAGGGAGATTTTTGACACAGCATGTGTATTTAGGGTACAAATATAATGACATGCTTTTAAAAATAAATTATTCAGACTCTGGGGAATATAGACAACATTACAATCTAGGGTTTGAGTCTCCTTAAAGATTGGTGTGAATCAGGCGGAACTCCACAGACTTGTAAATTCCACTGTTGTACAAGAGAGAGCAGAATCAGATACTTAATTTAAATGCTGAAGAAGCTGATGGGAGCTATCAAAGAGCTGGGATAGTGGTCTGGCTATTGCACATCACTCTGAATCCTGGTGTGTGCTCTTCCTCTCTCTGCTCTGAGGGCCTGAGCCACAGTCCATTAAAGATCATCAATTTCCATTATGAGCTTCCAAAAAAACATTGGCTACATCCATATCTAAATATCAGCACTAGCTGAAAAATCCAAAAGTTCACAAAAAATGTGTTTTTATTTGGAAGTGATTGAAACGGAACCTTATTTGTGTTTTTTGCAATAGTTTTTTGCTGCGCAAAATATTATTGGAATGGTTATGGACAAATTATATTTATTGAAACCTCAGACTTTGCCAAATGAAAATTTTCAATAAAAATGTTGCCAAAATATTGGGAAAATAAACATGAGATTTTTCACAAAATGCCCCAACCATGTGAGAAATATCATCATTTTTTCATTAAAAAAATCATTTTAAAAAACGTGCAATTTTTCAGTAAAAAAAAATGTTTCATTTGAACAATATTGACCAGCTTTACTAACGAACTCTGAATATAATTAGGTTTGGAAGGATTAGATTGGGTGGGGGGAAGGAGAATGTTGGTAAACATTGATTTCATTGTACACACACAAACCAATGAAATTACATTTTCATCGATAATAATTGAAATTTACAGATTGGTAGAATTAGAAAAATGCTGCTTGAGAACTTAAAGTCAAAATCCAATGATTTAGACTTCTTAGTTGGGCTTGTTACAAATGAACTAGCAAATGAATAGTAAAAACAGGTATGATTTGCTGATTGACCGATATTTACCTTGTATATTTTGACATGTGATGCTGACAATTTGTGTTTGAATGATTTAAAAAGCTTTAGCCTTTTGCATCTCAGCATCTACTGTCATTAAATAATTGTCTGACCTGCCCAAATTTCCCACAACTGTAAAAATTTAAATTGATAAAAATATTTAAAAAGCTTAAATATAAACAGCTAAATTCCCTGACAAAGTTCTAAAAAATTAAATTAAATTAAATTGTGCCAAATCCAAATGTAATGTGACCATCATACTGGGGAATAAGGGTCTTTCCTGTTTGTGTCTTTGACACTTTGCTATTTCCAGTAATAGTGGACTCCTCTCATTCTCCTTTATTTTCTATTGTGTACATCAAGAATTAGAGCTAGAATTTGTGTCCCATAACAACTGGCCACCACTAGGAGACTCTTACTGAAGGTGAGTTGGTAAGCTCATGCAAAATGATGACTGATGAATAAGACTGTCTAATATAATTGCAGAATAATCTCCTGCAATTTTTTTAAAGAGAGGTGGGGCTTGAATCTCAATAATGTACTTAGATAGAAAAGGGGTATTTTTGCCCACTTAAATAAATGATGAGCCCATAGTACTTGTATATAAGACAGCCATCTTACTCTGTCAGAATGTGTTAAGCCCTGCAAAGGGAATTAGTGGTTCAGATTTACTATTCATCCTTTTTCTTGACATTTGAGAGGGCTAGCTGTCTTAATCAGAAAGCATTCGCCATTCAGAATACTCAGTGAAGAGTCACATGAAAATGCAGATTCATAATTGAACAAAGACAGTTATTTTCCGACTGAGGCACACTGGTGAATGGCTGTGAGCGCCTAATTATGACCAGACCTCTCTTCCAAATGGAGTGCTAAAATCAAAGAAGAGTTCACCCTTAATTGTGAGTGGGGTTTGAAACTGTGTTTTTGAATACTGTACCGTGGTATATATAGGTCACCAAGATGATCTTTTTTATTATCTAAATTACTCCAAAAAAGGAAGAAGTAGCATGGTAGGCTATTAAATGTATGGTGTTCAATGCACTAAAGTTTGTCTTTTTCTTTTACCACTGTTAGTTTTCACCCCCATCTCTGCCCATCTGTGTATTAGTTTCATAGGGCTCTATCTCCAATTATATTTTTCTTCTCGTACATTTTATGGCACTAGCAGTTTCTCTTATTCCTTTATTGGGTATTGATTCTAATAGGGTTCACCTTCCATGTGTGTTTTGGTAGTGCACAGGAAAAGCTTTCTTACGTGTATTCCTTTGTAGCCGGATTCTGAGGCCAAATGCCTTTGGCTGGAAAGTGCTTTTCTTTGGCAACACTGTGACCCACCCTCTTAGGGCTTCACACTCCTTGGTCTCGACTTCTGCCTGTTAATGATCGCCACAAATCGCAGCCACCCAACTGCCCTGGGGAGAGACAACCAAAGAAGCTGTTGAAAAAAGGAGGTATGGTTATGCAGATTAACCTCTAAAGGTGCTCTGTAGCCTAGTCAGGAGTTCATCACAGTCTCTACATGTGAACTGTAACACTAATTCATTAGAACAGGAATATATTTACTAAGTAAGGACCAAATGGTGACCTTGGTACATGCCTGCGCAGGTGACTGAGGGGTCATAAGATGCTTCATTTCTCCATTGCACAGGTTTCTTGCACCCTGGGCCACAGCACCCTGGGTAACAGCTCCCTGTGCAGGGACACTACTCTGCCTGTGCATGTGGGCAGCCAGGGATGGAACCTGGACGCCACCCCCCACCCCAGTGTGCCAGCCAGCATGGAGGGAGCAGGAGGCTGCTCCATGGTTTATCTCACTTCCTCCCAATGCAAAGAGGAGTCAGGGACCTGACAGTGACTGTCTGTCTCACAGTTCATTCCTTGTTGTGCTCCTGGAGCTGTGTAATCCTCCTACTCAGGGCTCCTAGGAACTCCGTGATCTAGCCCTAAGCGTCATACAATATCCGTAAGGATTTGAAATTAAAATCCAGTCACAAAGCCATGTGACTGCATATTTTCATATTACATCTTTCAAGTTACGATGTTGCGATACGTGTAAAGAAGCTTAAAACTCTGTGAGAAAATATCAAATCAAAAGACAGATGCTTGAAAAAAATGGTGCATGTTTATTCTGTTTAAAGCAGCGCAACAAAGATGGCACACAAAACAGAAGCTGGGGAGAGGACGGGTGGTCTTGTGGGCAAAGCCCTTGACAGACTCAGGAGGCATGAGTTCTAGGACAGGCTCTGCCACAGACTGCCTATGTGTCTTTGTGCCCAGCCTGGGAGGAGGCAGAGAGGAGAGAAAAGCTCGTAGAGCTGTCCCCCAGCCTGGAAGGTGGGAGGGGACCTCACTGCAGCCTGCCAGGCCTGGGAGACGAGGTGAAGAACACCAGGAAAAGCTGAGGTGAAGCGGGGGAGGGGCACTGAATTGATGTGGGGGCTGAACTGAGGGGAATGGAAGCGGATGGGGTGGGGGCAGAACTGATGTGGGAACTGCAGGGAAAGGATTGAGTTGGGCAGAATTAACTGCTGGGCAGGGGATGGGCAGCTATGGGGGTAAAAACTTCTGCAGCAGGAGCCGAAATCACCTTTCCCAATACATGTGGGATGGTGGGCAACACTAATCGTCAGACACACACACACTTGGGATGGGCAGGGGGAGTTCAAAAGACAGGCCAAAAAATATTCATGATTTTTGAGCCAATCTGGTGGCTTTGGGTGTCCAACTGATGATTTTTGTTATTTTAAGGTTGACAAGACTGCCTACAGCACTTGCTTTCAAGCTCACAGGGCCCCTTGCATACGGCCAAATGCCTCACAGCGACACCCTGCTCTGCGGTTGATTGCAGTACCATTACTAGTGTTATTCAGCCAACTGGAGATTTGAACTACAGCTCTTTGCAGGTGGGGAAAGGGAAAGGAGGGCTCCCTGTTCTGTCCAAGGAGAGCATGCCTCAAATTCACTTATACATTTTTATTTGGGATGCTGTTAGCTTATTTCTACTAGATTTCTCTCCACAGACAAGTTTGGCTCTTGGGCACTTTCATCACAAGGGCTTAAAATCCCCCACCTTAGTGCATGCTCCCTGCAACAGCAACCCCGGTCACCTCTGCCCATTTTACATACATGTTCCAGAGTGCGCTCTGCTCATTAGCCAGAAGGGCCCCAGTACTCAAGTCGAGCTGAGCAGAACTCAACACAGGCAACAAAGGGGGTGTCTTTACATTGCCTTTATCCCCCTGCAATCCTGGGGCTGGTTTGACCATCAGCATTAGCTAGGGCAGCCTTCAGGCTGCTCTAACTGGTGCCAGCTGGTAATGGCCCCCAAGAGATGGGTAATAGCATGCAAACTGGAGATTGCAGTAGCCCTCCATTCAGATCTTCTTCCCTGACCTCACCCCTTTCACCATGGGCTGCAAAGTGGGGGTAAGGGGATTAGAACTGGTATACCTGTCTCACTTACAGTAGGGGGAACCCAAACTATCCCATTACACTAGCCTTCAGGCCCAGTTCACCATCAGAGCCACTCAAAGGGTCTGGCCTGTGGTCTTATATTTCATAGTTAGCTGGGAAGTACAAAATGAGGTCTTTGCTAACATTTCCTAGAATTAATAGCAGAGTTTATTTTTTTCCAGTTGTCTTCTGAGTTAGAGATGTTGAGGTCTCTTTCCCATGCAGTGAGGTGTTTGGGGTGAGTTGCAGGTTTATTATTTTCTGACCTTTTGTACACTATAGAAATAAGCCTCTTCTCTCTTGCTGTTCCTAGTTATAAGAATATTTTCTAAATGAGTTTGCTAACTATGTATTTCAGGGCATTATAAAGTGCCTTAATCTGAAGCAAGACAAAAAGGGAACAGCAGGGATTATGCATGGTGTATTTTTAGATGGAAATTATTGAATCTATAACATTTCTCAAGCAATTTTGTGTCATGTTTCAACAAACGTTTGTGTGCTTCAAACAGAACTACTAGAACTGCAATCAGAAAGTATTCATGTGACAAAAAAAATCAGAGGGCTGTTTGATTTCAGAGAGAGGGTGGGTGTGTGGGTATGAATCTGAAAATTGGCTGGAAAATCAGAAACTTGCTTGCATCTTAACTCGGACGGAACTAGTGTCAATTTCTACAGGGAGACTGTTCCAGAACCTCATTTCTCTGATGGTTAGAAACCTTCTAATTTTCAGCCTGAATTTGTTCGTGCCCAGTTTATACCCATTTGTTCTAGTCCTAGCATTGTCCTTTAGCTTAAATAGCCCTTCACCCTCCCTGGTATTTAACACCTTAATGTATTTATAGAGAGCAACCATATCCCCTCTCACCCTTCTTTCTGCAAGACTAAACAAATCAAATTCTCCAGTCTCCTCTCATAAGATAGGCCCTCCATTCCCTAAATCATCCTCGTAGCTCTTCTCTGCACCCATTCCAGTTTAAATAAATCTGCTTGACCGTAATTGTACACAGTATTGCAAACGAGGTCTTACCAATGCCCTGTACAATGGCATTAATACTTCTCTATCGCTACTGGAAATGGGGTAGTAACCCTGACCCTGGCACTAGCCTCTGCTGCAGCTGTGATGAAGCAGCATAGAGTGCTGTCCTGGGGAGAGTTGACTCAGTTTAATTTAAATGGAAGAATAATCAAAACCAGGTCATCAACTATTGTTGTTGATTTCCAAGGGGCAGCCTTTGGGAAATTAAGGGAACTAGTTAAAGAAGTCAGCTGGACTGAAGAGTTTGGGGACTTAAATAGGGGGGAGTCTTTGAATTTGTAGAAAAACTGGCATTTGCATCCCACACAAGGAGAAAAATCTTGTAGGGATCCAGCTGGATGAATAACCACCCCAAAAAGGTTACTAGGAGTAAGCAGAGAGGGTATAGGGAGTGGGAAAAGGGATTGATCAGCAAAGAACACTACATCATGCGGGTTAGAAAATGTAGGAATAAAGTGAGAATTACTAAAAGCCAAGTTGAATTAGCTGTTTCCAAGGAAATAAAAATAAACAATAAGAGGGTTTTTTGGTTATATAAATAAAAAGAGACCAAGGAAGGATGAGATTGGGCCACTATACAGTGAGTATGGGAAAGAGATTAAAGATAATCTAGGTCTGGCACAAAAATTAAATTAATACTTTACCTTGGTTTTCAATATTGACGATAATATGAAAAATGTGCATGAAGACAGTATGACTGATGGAAATGAGTGTCTAGAAATGGAAATTATCACATTGGAGATGGAAAAAAATCTCAAAGCACTTAATGAACTCAAATCAGGGGGACCAGATAACTGGCATCCCAGAATATTGAAAGAACTGGCACATGAGATTGCTAGTCCAATAGCAAGGATTTTTAATAAATCTATCTATTTGGGACTGGGAGTAAGAACCCATCTGACTGGAGAATAGCTGATGTCGTACCTGTATTTACGAAAGGGAAAAAAAGTAATCTGGTCAATTGCAGACCTGTTAGTCTGACCTCAGTAGTAGGCAAGGTTTTACGGCAAAATATGAAGAAAAGAAGAATTAAATTCATGATGGTAAATGGTGAAGGGGATTTAATGCAACACGGGTTTACTAAAGGTAGGTCTAGTAATGTGATTTCTCTTTTTGAGAAAATAACTGATTTTTAGGTAAGGGAAGTGCAATAGATCTAATACACCTGGACTTCAGTAAAGCATTTGATGCAGTATCACATAGGAAACTATTAGTTCAATTGAGGAAGATGGGGATCAGCACAAGCACTGTAAGGAGGATAAGGAATTGGCGAAAGGGGAGAAGGCAACTGGTTGTGCTGTAGGGGGGAATTATGAGACTGAAGAGAGGTAACTAGCAAAGTTCCTCATGGATCAGTCTTGGGACCAAACTTATTCAATATTTTTATTAATGACCTTTGCATAAAAAGTAGGAGTGTGCTAATTAAATTTGCCAATGATAGAAGCTTGGGAGGCATCATCAATACAGAAGCGGGTAAATACCAAGAAGGGGCGAAGAGCTGTTTAAGCTAAAGGACAATGTTGGCACAAGAACAAATGAATATAAACTGGCCTTGAACAAATTCAGGCTGGAACTTAGAAGGTTTCTAACCAGCTACAGGGTGAGGTTCGGGAACAGTCTCCCACTAGGAGCTGAGGGAGCAAACAACTTTAGTTAGTTTTAAGAGAGCTGTTCAAATATCTGAGTGTGATTGTCTGATGGAGTTGGTTGTGATGGTGGGGGGTAAACTCAACAGCCCTGGGGCTCGTTCCAGTGTATGTCTTATGCTCATGCTTCAAGGTTTCAGCTGGCCACCAGCAGGGTTCAGGAAAGGATATTTTCTCCCCAATGTATTCTGGGAGGTTTGTTTATCTGCTTCTTCTGAAACATCAGGGATAGCCACAGCTAGAGATGGGACACTGGGCTAGGTGAGCCAGTGATCTGAGATAGTACAGAGGATTCTCTCTCTCACTCAGGTGCTTGGTTGGCTGGTTCTTGCTGACATGCTCAGAGCCTAACTGATCACCATATGTGTGGTTGGGAAGAAATTTTCCCGAAGGTCAGATTAGCAGTGATCTGGGTTTGGGTTTGGAGTTCTTTTTTTTTGCCTTTCTCTGCAGCATGTGGGTCACTTGCCAGGATTATCTGGGTATATCTCCCTTAATCATTTCCCTGACATTTCAGGGGCCTTGGGCACTGGTGCACCTTGGTCCCTCCTATTCTCTGCCTATGGTACATCATAGTCTAGTCTCCTTTGGGCTGTGATACTATGGTATAATTTCCATTGCTGGGTGTAGTGTGCGAGTGCTGGATGGTGTTGGTGGCCTATGATATGCAGGAGATCAGACTAGATGATCTAGTGATCTCTTCTAGCCTGAAATTCTAAGACTCTGTGACTCCACTAGTAACCTCCTTCCAGTCTGATAATTCATTCAGCACAATGTGTTGCCTTCTCCCCTTTAGCCAGTTCCTTATCCAGCTTAACATTCTTGTACTGATCCCCATCTTCTCTAATTTAACTAATAATTTCCCATGTGACACCATGTCAAATGCTTTACTGAAGTCCAGGTGTATTAGATCTACTGCACTTCCCTTAACTAAAAAATCTGTTATTTTCTCAAAGAAGGAAATCAGATTAGTCTGGCATGATCTACCCTTGGTAAGCCCGCATTGTATTACATCCCCATTATCATTTGCTTCTATGAATTTAATTATTCTTTCCTTCACAATTTGTTCTGGAGCCTTGCATACTTGTATTGCCTGGATCGTTTTTTCCATCTTCTTAAATATAGGTACAACATTAGTTATTCTCCAGTCATATGGGTACTACCCCAGAATGGATAGATTTATTGTTCTGCCATAATATTTTCACTTTTCCTGTGGAACTAAGGTAATGGAATAAAGTCACTGTACAGTGTGCTGTCTATGGTACTGAAAGTATGATTTTGTTAAGAGACCTATTTAACCATTTTTTAAGATTAAAAGAACTTAGAAGAATATATATACACAGAATGTTCAAGTAGTGATCTGTAAAAACTGTAAACAAATAATAGCAAACTGGTCTAAGCTTCCTTCTCTGTCTTAATTACAGTGCTCTCCACAACCTGAAACATACACCTGTTATTCATACTACAGTGTGACAGCTTAGAGTAGTCTTTTTGATTTCTTACATTTATGGACATAGAGGAAGATTCTCTGCTGCTCTCAGGGAGACTGCCAGGGGGTTCATTAAGGCTCCCTGATTCTCTGCCCCAGTCCTAACACAAGTTAGAGCAGCTGACAGGCTGCTCTAATTTCACCAGCTGGCTAATAGCCCCTTAGGGACCATTTGCCATCGGAGGACAGCAGGATCACATCGTACTGACTGTTTCCTCACCCCACACCCTTCTACCCAGGGATATACCCCTGAACCAGGCTGTGTGTGGAGGGAGACAGAGGAGTCAGGTACGGGGGCGCTCTGCCTGCTGAGGACTCCCCTACACCCAAGATGTACCCAGTAAAGGAGTCACAGGAAGTGTTGGCTCCCTTTGCACTGCCTGAGTGGCACACATGGAATGGGTAGAAGCAGATACTCTACCCCACCACTTTTATTCTGAATTAGGGATCTGGTTCAAATTCATTAAAGTCCAGCGAGTCTTTCCATTGACTTCAGTGGACGTTGGATTAGGACCCAGCACAACCCTCTTTGATTAAATTTTTTTTTAATTCTCTCTGTTCTTTGATAGCTTCTTTTTTACAGTAAATCTTAAACTGAACATTTTTTATTCCACCCTGTTCACATGAAAAAGGACAAAGTCTGATCTAAGTCATGCCAGTTCACTGAACTCAGTGGGTCAGATTCTGCTCTTAGTTAATGAGGGTTGCACTGGAGTAATTGAAAGGAGAATGTGGCTTATTTTCAGATTGACACCCTATTTCCGTTAGTGTTAATTGGAATTCTACATTTTCTTTAGTGCAATCAGCACTGAAAATACGCTACTAAACATTTCAGAGTATTACAGCTGTATGCAATTTTGAAGCAGACAAACAAACAGTGTACAAGATTGGAATGTGAGGAATCTGACTAATCCAAACAATGCTCCTTATTAACTAGTAAAGTTGATGAGAGAAGTCTCACTTTCTATGCTAAGCATAAGGGAAATGATACCAGTTTTTCTGTTATAGTTGACTTGACCTTCTGCCCCCGCTCCCATAGAATGAGAGGCACAAGTCAAATCAATTACCTTGAATTTATGGAAAGGTTTTATAATCCTTTTACTCACTCCAGTGAATTTCTGTGTTTTATCCACTGGAGGCCAAATCTTTTCTCACTTGCACCCACCCAACCTTATTGATACAGGTGGGTTTGCATGGCTGTAACTGAAGGGAAATAGGAAGAGGTTCTTTAAATACATTAAGAGCAAGAGAAAGATAAAGGAAAGTGTATGTCCTCTACTTAATGGGGAAGGAGACATCAGGGTCGTCCTTATCCATACTCAAACTACGCAGCAGCGTAGGGCACCAGGAAATTTGGGGCACCAAATTGCCCCAAATTTCCTGGTGCCCTATGCAGCTGCGTGCTTCTCCAGCGGCCAGTCTGATCCCCCGGCCGGCTGAGCCGGCCAGGAAAGCTGCCCCTGCTCCCACCCCGTGCCCATTCCACCCATTCCCCATAGTCCCCGCCCCTGCTCCGCCCCCACCCCGCCTCTTCCCCAAAGCCTCCGCCCCTGCTTCGCCCCTGCCCTGCCTCTTCCCACCCTTGCTCCGCCCCCACTCCACCCCTTCCCCTGAGCTATGTCCCGGGGGACTGCAACAGGGGTCAGGCCCGCCCTGCACTCATCAGGCGGTGGGAAGTGAAGTGACCCGGCCCCAGCCCGCTCCGCTGGCTCGTGCTGGGGGGCGGTTTCCCCCTTGCCCCCCAAGCCTGCTCCTGCCCCCCACAGACCTTGGGTGCAGCCCCCTCCACCCTGCGGAGGCCTGGGGATACCTCCCGTATGGGGGGGCTGCACAGGGCACCAAAATGTCTAGGGACGGCCCTGGGAGACATAATAACTAATGGCATCAAGAAGGCTGAGGAGTTTGCCAATTTTGCTTCAGTCTTCACTAAAAAGGTTAATGGTGACTAGGTACTCAACACAATATTAACAAGGGGGAAGAGACACAAGCCAAAATATGGAAAGAACAGGTTAAAGAATATTTGGATAGGTTAGATGTATTCAAGTTGGCAGGGCCTGATCCCAGGGTACTTAAGAAATGAGCAGAAGCAATCTTGGAACTGTTAGCAAGTATCTTCGAGAACTCATGGAAGATGGGTGAGGTCCCAGAGGACTGGAAAAGGGCAAACATAGTACCTAGCTTTAAAAAGGGGAACAAAGAGGACCATGGGAATTATAGACCTGTCAGCCTAACTTCAATACTTGGAAAGATACTGGAACACACTATTAAACAATGAATTTATAAGCACCTAGAGGATATTAAGGGTATAAAGACTGGCCAGAATGTATTTGTCAAGAACAAATCATGCCAAACCAACCTTATTTCCTCCTCTGACAGGGTTACTGGCCTAGTGGATGTGGGGGGAATAGTACACATGACATATCTTGATTTTAATAAGGCTTTTGACACAGTTCCACAGGATAGTCTCATAAGCAAACTAGGGAACTATTATCTCAAATAAATTACTATAAGGTGGGTGCACAACTTGATGGCCTCTCAAGGTCCCTTCCAGCCCTACATTTCTATGATTCTATGAGGCTGGGCCTTTTATGGCTCCATGATTCTCAAGCTGCAGCTCTTTGAGCCCTGGTGTAAGTTATGGCCTCATTAACTAAGCAGTACTAATGATTTACACTAGCTGAGATTCTGGCATGTATTTTTCTGTTTGCTTCTCTGGCCTTTTGGTTGTGATCCTTCATTGTTCTTACATTTACCTTAGTATAGTTACCACCTTCTTATTGCAATTTTTTTTTAAAAAAGGAGCGCCAGTCTATTTCTTCAGAAAAAAAGTGTCTAGTTCAATTTTTTGCAAACGTAGCTAGTTAATTATTTAGCCTGGGATTTTCAAAGGAACCTAAGGCAGCTGAATGCACAAGTCACTCAAACTCTTTGAAAATCTCAGTCATAAAAACTAGTGTAACCTTCCAGAAGGTTAAAGTATTTTACCTTTGTCACTAAGTGATAAGCAGTGAGGTATGTGCAGTTCTGCTTAGTTATGGGAAAGCCCATAAAATGATCAATTATGCTCTCAGATCATCAATTCAATACAATATTCTTTTACATTTCTTTACCCATTATTGAGGATATATTAGAGAGGGCTAGATTGTGCTGGTACAATTTGTCCCGCATTAGGGGCATCAGGTAGCATTTATTTACCCCTAAATGACTGGACCTAAGGTCCTGGAAGGCTGCGCAGAGATAAGGAGTGGGTCTTAATCCCATTACCATTCTGTGCAGCTACATAAACAGCCACAATCTGCCCCCAGGAAAATATAATATGATGTCTCCATATTATAATAATAATCACAAGCTGTTGTAGAGCACTTTTCATCGGTAGAGCTCAAAATTCTTTATGAAGGTTGGCACTATCAGATGGGGAAACTGAGGCACAGAGCATTGACATGGCACAGCTTGAACTAGAACCCAGCTTTCTTGACTCCCAGGCTGGAGTGCTAGCTAGTAGAGCACACTGGACTATGGTATGGTTTACAAGACTATTTCAAGGTTGTAATTTAGATGAGGTTTCTTTGAGGTTAGAAACCAAAGTTCAAATAATCTTTTAGGAAGCCATAATTAAGTTAATCTATCTATTTTGTTTCCTTATACGGCCCCCATTACTGTACTATTTCAGCATTTCGTAATCTTTAATGGATTTATCCTCTCAACACCCCTGCGAGATAGGAACGGATTATTATGCTTCTTTGAAAGATGGGAAACTGAGTCCAGAGAGGCAAGTGCCGTGCCCAAGCTCACACGGGAAGTCTGTGACAGAGCAGGGGCTTACACCCAGGTCTCCAAGACGTAGGCTAATGAAACATAAATTAGACTGTTCACAAATGTACATCCATCGGGATCAAAGCAGCAAAAGCTAAACTGCTGATGACCCAGGCTAGATGTGTATCTGGGGCCTCCACACTGCAGGATTAAGAATATTACTGTCCAATTCTAATGAACTACTGCTGATCTTAAATGATGTCTAGAACAAAAGATAGAGGAGGATTGGCTGACCTCCTTCTGTTGCCAGCAGATTTCTGACAATCCATTAAGGTTATAGCTATTCAGTCCCAATCTAGACAGCCATATTTTTACAACTCTCAAGCTAATGAGTAGGCCGTATTATATTTTTCACAAAGACTGTATGGCCAAATTCTGTTTTATGTACGACTCATAAAATTGGGTGACATGTTGGGAGAGGGAGAAGTGGAAACTGAAATTAAGATTTTATTGGGAGGGCATTTTCTATATTCCCCTTCTCTCCCTGTCCCTCCACACACACACACTTCACCAAACAGCCCAGTCACTGGGTTTGCAATCTAGAGGGGAGGTAGAAGAGAGAGAGGCTGAGAAGGAAAGCAGTTGAAACCTTGTCTGGTCTAGTTGCTTCACAAGCATTGCAGAAATGAGCTGAGCTGAGCTGGGGGGAGGGGGGGGGGGGGGGTTGATGAAGCCGAGCCCCAGCTTGGCATGTGCCTCCAGCTTCAAGATTCAACAATTCCTCCAGTTCTTAGTCACTGTGCATTGCTATTTGTGTGTCCGCTTTCACTATAAAAATTCCAGAAGGCGTCAATCTCTCGCTCTCTCTGTCTCTACCCCTCTCTCTACTACTTTACTAAACGATTGGAGCTGCCCTCTTCCTCTTGCATCTCCCCCGCCCCCCTTCAAGCTCCCTCTTCAGCTACAAGCAGCATCACTAATTGCTTTTTAGGGTCCCTTTTCTGCTCTCTGTTCAAAATTCACAGGGCATTCCCTGGCTCCTTTATGCTCCTTTTCTGAACCTTTTCAGCTTCTTTTACAAACTTAGCACTTTCTGTGCCTCTCTGAGGCTTTGCAAAAAAAAAAAAAAAGTTTAGATTTTTTTTTTTTTGTTAGAAAACACCCCCCCTCATCCGCCCCCCCCCCCCTCCCTTAAAAAAAGCACATGCATTGGCCCGCCTCCTATTGAATAGGGGGCTTTGTGCAGGGAATTTCCGGAACACAGCCCAGTGCCGAGGGCTCAGTGTGAGTGGAGGGGCTTTGGGCAAGGAGCCTCCCTCAAGGCCCACCCCATTACCACGCTCACTGTTTGCCCTGGGCTCTCTAAAAGGGCTATTGTTGCTTGTTGCCAGGTATTCCCTAGCAACACTTAAGCCAAGCTGCCTCCTCTATTTATGGCAGAAACTTTTCAATGGTCTCCAAAACACGTGCTTGTCAACTCAGGAGAATACGCTTCAAACAGACACAGAGGGGAAAAAATAACCCCAAGCGTTTGCTTTAGTTGAAATATGTGTGTTGGGGGTGTTTTTCCATTTCTTGTCATTTACCTTGGAGCAGCAACCCAAACAATTGCAATTAAAAAGTCTCAACTCCCCCCACCCCCACACACACACTTCTTTTCTTTCCATCCCTATTCCCTTCTATAACTTAATATTGAATGCTGGGCTGCGGGGTGGGGGGAATCTTGGGTGAAGCAGTCTTTGGAAATGCCTTACATTGTGCACCATTTTTATATGAGAGATTGCTTCATTATTTTAAGACTGATTTTGACTTTTGTGTGTTTGACCAAGCGGTTGTATGAACTACCATGCTCAGCAGGCTGACCAAGGGCAAATGACTATTAAGAAGAATGATGGGAGATGCAAAATCGGGGGGGGGGGGGGGGGGGCGGATTTATTTTTCCTTTTTTTTTTCTTTCTGCAAAGGACATGTTTCTGTGGTTGTGATTCATCAGGTGCATGCAGCTGCAGAGGAATGTGATTTAAAGTCAAACGGTGGAATTTAAAGCATTACTACCCCAAAGGGGGAAACACACATTACTACGGCTAGGAGATGGGACTGCACCATACAAGCAAATATAGTTTGTCTTCAGACTGCAAACCCATCCGGGCAGGAATTGTCTCTTTTCTATGTTTATACAGCACCCAGCACAATGGGGCGGCAATCCCGACCGGGGCTTTCGGAAACTACCATAATATTACTTACTTATTGGTATGACTAGGACATAACATAATTGTCGCTGATCAAGAGATAATAGAAAAATATACTTAAGGCTGGGATTTTCAAAGAAACCTACAGGATTTAGGCACTCAAATATCATTTAATTTCCATGGGACTTGAGCATCTCACTCCTTTAAACTCACAGCCTAAATAGTTCAGGCTGTGGGCCCAAACTCAGTCCCAATGAAGCCAATGGTGAATTTCCTACTCACTTCAATGGTGTAGGATCAGGCCATGTGTTTGGGATGCTAATCTGAACTTTTGTATTTGCATGTAGATTCCCATTTTCCCTGCAGATCTTTTAGCCTTCTAGGCCAATACGTCACTCAGAGAGTATTCTGATCTTCAAGCACTATATACATCCTCTATGATTGTGCTCCCTTATCACCGCCTATAACCTATTTGTCACTATGCGTAAATCTCAACTGCTCTCTTTACCCTTTTAGGATCCAGCACCAAACTATAGTATGTACCTAATCATCAACAGTGGATGCAGAATTGAAATACTACTAATATAATGGAACCTGATGCTGTCCCAAACTAGCAGAACCCTGTAAGAGTTAATTACAGTGTTGTGGCATCCTCCTCTTGTGGTTCTCTTCCTACTTCTGACTGCTCTTCTCCTTTGGTGAGTCCTACTCACTCTTTCATCTCTATGCTGGTGACTTCCAAATCTCTCTCTCCAAACCTGTGCTGTTCCCTTCTGCCCACAACCCTTTATCTAATTATCTGTCTGACATCATATCCCCAAGGCCACCTACTTACATTAAATATGGCAAAACTCAGCTCTCCTTTGTTCTTCACATACCCTCTCTGCTTCTCTGCTTCTCCCCTATTGTTGATTGCAACACCATCTTTCCTGTCCTTCAGGCCAGCCACCTTGGGATAATCATCTGACTCCCCACACATCAGGTTGTTACTAAATCTCTCCCCATCTTTTCTCCACCACATTTCAAACATTCAAATGTGCCCTTCTGTCCTAATGGCTAAAACACTTGTCCATGCTCTTGTCATCATCCCCTCCCTTGTGGACTATAATCGCCTCCTCCCTGGCATGGCTGATACCCAGGCGGCTCCCCTCCAATCTATCCATAATACAGCAGCCAAAGCTATCTTCCTCATCTGTCAATCAAACCATGATATGCTCTATTTTGAGGCCTACTGCTGGCTTTCCCTTGCCCATTATATCAAATTTAAAATTCTTTCCTTCATCTCCCAGGCCCGGTGCAACTCTGCACTGGCCTGTATCTCAGATCATGTTTCTGATTGCATCCCTCATCACTGACGTTGCTTTGCCAGTGTTGCTCGCCTCAACGCCCCTTTAATTTGCCTGTCTCACTCCTGATTTTTGTGTTCTTTCATGTAGCCCCTGTGTATGGAATGGCCTCCCAAACCCAGTGCCCAGCACCTGACAGAAAGGCCCTAGCTCTCTAAAACATATCAACAGTAGATTAGATCACCTAAATATTTCCTGTTTATTTGGGGGCTATCTGCATCCAAGAGCTCTGTTTTGCTGGCATTTGCTGTTATTTTGCTCAGATGCAAGGTGAGGAAATGATTCTCCACTAAAGACTCTGGGTTAGAGTCACAAAAAGACTTAGGCACCTAACTGCCACAGGTGCCTAAATCCCATAATCAGGCCCCACTGGGATTCACAAAGCCCCCACTCAGCTGCCCCCAACCCCTGTAGGCGCCTAAAGTCACTCAGTGCCTAAATTGTGCAGTAAAAGTTTCCCAGGTGCCTATGTTTCTGCCCGCTCTCTCTTTGGCCCAAAGATTATTTTATTAATTATCCACTGGGGTCGGGAGGGAGAGTGCACATGCAAGAGCTCTATAGTCTGGTGGTTAGCACACTCACCCGAAAGAGAGCCATGCCCAGTTCAAATCCTTTCTCAGCTCAGGTGGAAGGGGGACTTGAACCAGGGGTCAGGAGTACCCTAACCACTGGGCTAAAAGGTAGGAGGAAATTCCTCCTTTTCCCACCACCCCAGTTTATTGCTAAAATGGCCTAGGCACCTAATACCAAGAGAGGGTTTGCAGCTGAGAATCCCAAGCAGAGGGGGGGCACCTCCCTGCAGCCCAGATTTAGGTATCTACCTCTGACCAAGGGTGGGGGGCTTAGCTTGACACCTCCGCTTGGCTAGTTTATGCAAGGTGCTTCCGAGCATGCTGGCTTTTGTGAATCCCATTCTGAGGCACCTCTCTCAGCCCATCTCAACTCAGTCTGCTATTATTAACACAAAGCCAAATCCTTATCCTATTCAAATCAATGGCAAAACTCATGACTTATGTATTTTATAATTTATTAGGCAACAAATGTTTGTGTTTATATTGTTATTTACATATTTACTTGAGGGGAGATATTCAAAGACACAAAGAGCAGATTGGCTTTCACTGGATGTTAAGGGCCTGACCCCCACTTGTGCTTTTGAAAATCACTCTCTTTGTTTCTAAGAGGCCACACAGGAACCTCGGAGTTGAACTGTCCACCAAAATAAAAGTGAAAGACACATGACAAGCATGCAACCCTTGAGCATCTGACTCTCCAGCACCATAGGGGAATTCAGAAATTCGGAGTAGCACCTGAAAGCAAAATCTGGCCAATGCTTTGCAATCTGTCTGTGCCAAGTGCAGTATGGCTTCTCTTAGACAAGGAAGTACTGATGTTGCTTCATGCGGCTCTTTCTTGTTAGAGTAGATCACAGAGGTCAGAGGTGTCTCCTGTTTTGACAGAAGCACTGGACACATTGCACATCCGCCATTCCCTTCATATGCAGTTTTGGACTGTAGCCCTTTTCTCTCTTGGTTCAGCTGCTTCAGTCTTGCAAAGATGCTAAGGCATATAAGGGCAGAGACATGGTAATTCTCTCCTATGACCTATACTTCAGGAAGCTAACAATGTCAATTTAACTCTCGGTCAATGCTGGTGTGACCTTCCCAAAAGATAACAAGCATGTTATGTGATAGCCCATATGTAGAAGTGTGGGGTGTTTTCAATCATGCATGAGTGTGTATCTGCAGGGAAGTGTACTGTCTGCCTATGTGCAGCTTTGTCTCTGTGTGTCTGCATCTCTGCCTGTTGTAGTGTAAGCTCCACTCTCTGCTCAGCCTTTACCAAGTCATTTTTGCTTCTGTTTTATAGAAGTGCCGTAATTAGAAGATGTCATGTTTCTGGCATTAACATACTATCCTGCAGAGCTTGACATTAGAGTGAATGTAAATGGTTTTATTAAGTGCAAGATCAGGGCTGTTTAAATAATTGTGGTAATTGAAAATATGGGTATTATTATCTCTCAAGATGTGTTAGATTAAATTAATGAAGTACACATCTGGAAGAGCAGATATTACCAATTTGTGGGACCATTATCCCTCACTTGATATCAATAGAAACCTAGATCTCGAGTTCCACGAAAAAATTGAGTTGAGGTGTCATAAACCAGACATTTTTCTGTGGTTAGCTCTAAGAAATAGTATGATTTGGATCTGGCTGTTCATTCTGTTAACCTTTTGGTTATGGTGATTGATGCAAATGGTAAGAATGAGGAGCAGTGACCAAACACAGTGGAATATTCACAACTTGTAGCATAGGAAGGTAGCCACACAATCACCATTAAAGCCATTTGAATATAGTACCTGCCATACATGTCTACATCTACAGTACATTATTGTACCATGAAGAGTAAAATACAATATAAGTGTGAGATCCTAAATCCTAGAATACAATCAGCATTTCTTCTGAAGTCACTCTGAAAGGCCACAAAATGTGTGGAAAAATACAGACCACTGTAGAAATATCCTGCAGGTTCCTGTTGACTCTACTTCAGCCTCTAGCAAGGTAGAATGTGCTTTTTGTGGTTAAAAATTCAAAAATAACTTTAAATGAATGGCCAAGGTTTCAAAAATGGATACCTAAAATTAGGGTCGTAAATCCATACCTTGGCATCTAAATAAGTGATGTAATTTCCAAAATGGATGAGCACTCCAGAACTTCTGTGTATTTAGTTGCATAAGTATGGATTCGGGAGCCTAACTTTGAGCTCCTATTTTTGCAAATCTTGGCCAGATACCTTTTCTAAGTCTTTGATTAAGTGGGCAAATGACAACTGAAAAGTACAGACCATGGAGATTCCATGGAGAGCCGTTCTTATAAACACAGTGCTTTTTGGACAGGATTTCTTAGAAGTGGTGGCAGTCAGTCCTGTTTATTCTTTGCAAATTACATATCCATTATTTGTAAGCTATTTCAATGAAACAGTGGTTGCAATTGAGAAGTCAACATTTGCCAACAGTCAGTACAGTTACTTCCTATACCAAGTATAGAGAAATGCTCAGGTATCTCAGATATTTAATGTCTGCTAAGTGATGGCAAATGGTGACCCTTTCATGGCAACCACTTTATATAAGCCCCAGTGACTGTAGTGGTTGTGGGGCAGATTTCCCAGACTATGGTGAAGCTCATACTCTCGCTCCCTTCCCAACTGAGGAATATTGCCAAACAACCCCTCATTCATAAAGATATAGTATTTCTACCTACTTTCTCTCTCTCTCTGCTGAGCCCAACACCTTGGTGTCAAGGCACCAAGTTTCAAAGAGGAATCATTTTGCTTTCAGAATGTATCAGAAAACATTAAATGATCTTTATTTTCAAAATATTTTCCCAGACAGGAATCCCCTGGCCCTTCCCCACAATGGTTTCATCATTGGCCATCCCTCTATATCTGAACACTGCACAGCACACACAAAAAATCCCTCTTTTGTCAGAGAAATAACTAAATCCAGTTTTCCTGCAAGGTATTGTATTTGAGGTCTTGTATTATAATCAACACTTTGGGATGATTGTTTTTGATAAGGATGGGCCAGTCTGTCCATATAAAATAATTTCTAACAACATTTGTATTGAACCCAAACTGAACCTCTTCTGAGGTATGGAGGAACCTGGATAACTTTTCCCCCTTATGCCTCCCTGTAATTTCCATTTGTAGTCTCCATTTTTAGCTAGAGATTAAAATGTCAAAATACTTCAAGAGAACATGTTCTTATATTATCCAGCTTGACTGGAACCAATGAAGTCCCATAAATCTCATATGACAACTTTTCCCCATACAATTTCCATCTAAATTTGAAGATCCATGTGGTCCCCATACATTTCAGCCAAGTATGGGACTGAGTGGTTCAGGTGATCATTAATGAGATACAGAGCTCTACAACCAAGATTTTTGAAAGTGACTAGCGACCTGGGATGCCTCCATTTTTGGGTTCCCAATGTGAGACACCTTAAAGGGGCCTGATTTTCAGAAAGTGTTGAGCATCTGCCTTCTGAAAATCAGACCTCTTTATCAGGTCTCAGGGAGGGCACCCCAAATGGAGGCATTAAAAATCACTTTTGAAAATATTGGTTACTTTCACCTCGAAGCACCAGTTCAAATTTAGCCCCAGGTCGGTGATGACCATTTGATGTCGTAAGTGAAATAAGGTTAGTGGTCTCAGCCCAATACCTAGTAGACAGTTGTCCACATCACAAAACCCGCTGCCACATGCAACATGATTTTTTCTCAGTAGAGAAGCCAACGGATGGGGAAGGTGAATTACATCACCCTCCCACTCTAGAGGTTGGTCAAAATTGAGGAATGCTGGCAGTTTGACAACTTTGCACTGTTGCTGCCCATGTTTGTATCATTTCTAGGGATAGAAGACTATATTCTGTAGGGATGTTGATCTGGCACCATTGACAAACAAAAGCAAGGAAGGATTTCTTAATATTTAATATTCTGTGAACTTCTATGACCCTACTGAGATTCTCCCATATTTCGTAGTTAAAATCTTTCCTCTGTACAGAGCTCCCATATTCCCCTTTCATTTACGTGAAATGCATGTACATTTGCATTTTCCATACTCCATTAGATTTAAATTTAAATGCACAGCTACTCTAACATTGCTGTTCCCCTCACAGAAGAGATTTTTTGTTCCAAAAATCTTTTTTAAAAATATGAAGCTATGGGCGGAACTCGCAAGAGTGTGTGTGTACGGACTTCAGAGGTGGATACGCCTTGTGTTGGCGCTCAGCACAGGGATGAATTTCACTATAAAATGAACACTGTGGAACCCTGTGGGAGGAGAAAGTGAATTATATTTTGCTTGTATATGCCTTCACAGGAGGGTTTCCAATTCCTTCCTCTCTGCATGCAAGAGAATGTTGCAAGAGGAATGTTCTTAGCTTTCTAATCAATGATTATTTATGTATTATTTGTATTACAGGAGTGCTGAGGAGCTCTGGTCAAGGACCAAGGCCCCTTTGTAGTAGGTGCTGTACCAGCACTGAAGAAAGACATGGAGCCTGCCCCAAAGAGCTTACAATCTAAGAATAACACAAGAGAAAATAGGTGGACGCAGACAGTCATCTAATCAGTCTATATTTTGTGCTGATCACAGTGGTATCTGGATGAATGAATGAATGTATGACACTGCAGCTCTTCCCACCATTTAAAACTGTGATGGCACCAAAAAAAGATTCCAAAAATGAGCAATAAGAGGAGACAATTTATAGGCGTTTTATAATTTAAAGTTCCCATTTGCTGAAACAATTAGTTGAGGCAGGCAATGTGGATGCAGTTTGTGTTTGCGAACAATCTACCGACAAAGTAAAAATAATCATTTGCGCTTTGGATAACATTTCACTTGGGATGATTTACAGACATATTTGAATTTAATTGTTGATGTCTTCTAAGTAAATAAATCTACTGTACAGAAAAGGTTTCTTTAAGGATGGGATTTTCCAAAGCACTAAGCTTTGAAATCAGTGGGAGTTTCATCATTGACTTCAATCGGAGAAGAATTAGGCCAATGTCTAAGCACTTTGAAATGTCCCACCCTTACTTGTGAACAATCTACTTCATAGTGTAAGGTACGTACTTAGGTCTTGATTGAGAAAAGCACTTAAGTGTGTGATTAAATCCATCCCTAGCACTTACCACATGTGCTTAAGTCTAGTTGATTTCAATGGAATTTAAGCATGTGCTTAAGTGCTGTCCTGATTAGGGATGCTTTTCAGAATCAGGGCCTGAGGCAGCTCTTTGGGGCAAGGCCTCTCTTTTTGTTCTGTGTGTGTACAGTGCCTAGCACAATGGGGCCACATCCCTGATTAGAGCTGCTAGGCACTTCCATAATAAATAATAATGATAATATGATGTAGCAAGATGGATCTGCTATATGACCTTCCAATTCCCCTCTCCTCAAGTCAGGCAAAAAAGAAAATTAAAATGGAATGAATTATTAAAGTAAATGTCATTGCAACAGACCATCAACAGAACTGTTTGAATTTCTGCTAAGTTATTTAGGTTGCATCTAGTAATTATTTATTGAAGCAGTGACACATAAAAAGTAAATGGACTTGTAATTATTTTTTATAAGGTAACTAAAGTCCTCCTGAAAAGTGGTGTTCATCTTCAACTCTGTCTCCACTTCTTCTTTTCCTTTTTAGATTTTTTTTTCTCCAGAAAACAACATCCAAACCACAGATCTGCTGTTATGAAATGGGATTTTTAAAAGATAATCTTCATTGTTTGATCATTGTTTGAATTAAACTGCTTGTCACAGGGCTGTTTCATAGATAGTTTTTTCACTGACTGCAGATACAACTGAAAGGTATAATGAAATCATAGTAACCTATTAATATATCAAAACTAAATTTAAGATTAGGGTTGTGTTTCAAAATCTGCTTACTTTTTCAGATTTTGTTTATGCCAAGGCTTTCTAAAGCTTAACTTTTCTCTTTCAAGTTGTATTAATAGCATTAGGCTTCAATTAATCAGATTCAAAATTTGGAAACAAAGAAAGTATTTTGTCTGCATAATCACTGCAAGGCCATATACCGAGCTCTTTTCTTACCAGCCTTTTTAATGATTATTTCAGTCCAGATTTTTTTTTAAAAGGAACCACTGAAATCTGGGCTTTGAATTTTGTAAATGAGCCTGCTGCCCGACGCACTTCTCAGCAAGATAAGGGCAGAATGGCATTTGCAGAAATGCTTAGCTATCTCGCTGACAATCCTGCTCAGTTGTGGGCCCCTTGGTAACAGCTTGGCAAATCTGCAAAAGGAATGTGACTATATAGTTTGTGTGTGGATTGTTGAGTCATTATAGCCTCCAAATTGCACAGCAGATCATTAATCATAGGCCAAGATAGGCAATCACTGCAGAAACCTGATGAAAAGACTCCCAGAATAATGCCTGCTAAATCATGTTTAACATGCAGACCTTGCCTGTGCAGATATGGAAAGGGGGAGGTAAGAAAAAAAATCATTCCCCTTTTAGGAAAGAAAACTTCTACTTATCTTTGATTTGCATTCAGCCCTCCCTCAATAGTCCTTAAGCCTGTTATTTAATTCATTTTGGTGCCAGGTCCCATCACAAAGCAAAGACCCTAACCAGGACCTATACAGTCTATGACCCCCAAACCCCCTGTCTTTTCTTGTCAGTTCTATGTCATTTGTGCAGTTGAACTCCGCCAATTTGAAACGCTGACCTCTTCCATAGACAACCTTATTCTCCTCGAGTGAAAGAAAGGGCCAAGGCCTACAAACCACTCAAGCGAGAGATGGCAAGAAAAGGGAAAAGTGGTTGACTCGTAAATCAATTTCCACAGCCCACCCAAAACCCACACACACTACATTGGTATTTTTAAAAAGAAGAAAAATATAGAACGGATTATTTTTTAAAGTTTCAAGAAAAGGAAAATTGTGATTGGAAGGTGGGAAAATAGACAAAGTGGTACCCCACGCCCAATATAAATCTATAATACCTAAACATAAGATTTCCTTTCCCACCTTTCATCCCCAGATCAAAAAGAGAACAGTCTCACAAAATGCGTGAATGATCTTTGTTAGCACTGGCAAAGTTGGTAGTATAAATACTAGGCATAAAATTAGTGCTCATCCTTTATGGACCTCCAGAGTTCTAAACCCTATTCATGAGCTGCTTATATCAAGTGGTCCATATTGTGTGTGTGTGTGCGGGGGGGGGGCTATGCACACAAACATACACTACACACAGATAAGTGCACACACATTTATATACACACACATAAACCAGGAAGCTAACTGACAGTAAAACAATCCAGTGGTATTTAAGGCCCCAGTCTTTCAAACCCTCATGGGTCAGATTCTGCTACCCTTACTCACGCCGTACTCCCCATGTAGTCCCACTGACTTCAGTTTGTGTGCTACAGTAGTAGTTCTGTTCGGTGTGAACTTGGCTATCACAAGCCCACCCTCTGTGAGTAGCCTTTCCTCTCAGGAACAGTCCTGTTGACTATGCTCGTGAGCCAGGGCTTGCGAGGTCAGAACCTGAGACTGTACATAATTAGCAAGCCCTTCCAATCACCTCATTTGCCAATCTTGTACTTTAAAGGCATCCCACACTCAACTAGCCATTTAATATATAGCGGTATGCTCGCACAATATGATTTCAGTATGATAGCTACAAATTAAATGCAACACGATGGGCCTTTAAGGAGCGAGGTAGTCATTTTACAAGAAGAGAAGTGGCAGTATAGCTGAGCCAACCGATTCAAGCCCTAGCATTACCTAGAATGCACAACAATTGATTTTTGTCTTGCAAATCGCTGTGAAAATGCTGGGTCGATTCATTGGAGATTCACCCTCAGGGGAAGGCAGGCACCAAGCATGGCTGACCCTCTCCCCTGGGGGGCTATGCTGAGGGGGAGCAGCTGTAATTTACAATGGGGTCTCTGTAGGCGTCTGGATGTGGAACCTGCCTAGAAGACGGGCTGTATTAGCACAGTGCTAAACTCCCCTGTCCCCATCCATGCCCCTGACGTTCCTGCCTGCTTTCGTGGCTGTACTAAGCAGATCCAAGCCCCTCAGCAGGGTGGAGATTCTGGGCAGCTTGTGCCACTGCACTCTCCATCCAGATGACTTTCCACTGCGTGGGGCCTGCTGCCTGGGATCTGCTGGCAGCAGGCAGTAAATCAAGCCCATAAAGTGCTAAACAACTCCTACATAACACTACTACCGTGTTCAGATGTACCTGTGGAGAACCACTTGTTAGTACTGCAGTAATAGCTGGATCTAATCGGGATGCTAATAATGATTTCTGCTAAAACCTACCAATATACCTTGTTACTGTCTGGTTTAGGTGGATTCATTGTAAATATGTTGCATTGCAGGTAGGATAGCATCTAAATCTGCAAAATAAGACTCAGGGTTATATGTTATGAAGAAGTCAACAGGAAGGAGAGATGTAGCCACATCACAAGATGTTTTCATTGTAGGGGCAAAATAAGAACATAAGAATGGACATACTGGGTTGGACCAATGGTCCATCTAGCCCAGTATCCTGTCTTCCAATGGTGACCAATGCCAGGTGCTTCAGAGGAAATGAACAAAATGGAATCATCAAGTGAATTCATCATGAACAGAACAGGTAATCATCAAGTGATCCATCCCCCTGCCCTCTGTGAGTAGCCTTTACTCTCAGGAACAGTCCTGTTAATATAATATATGGAGATACACCTATCTCAGAGAACTGGAAGGGACCCTGAAAGGTCATTGAGTCTAGCCCCCTGCCTTCACTAGCAGGACCAAGTACTGATTTTTTGCCCCAAATCCCTAAGTGGCCCCCTCAAGGATTGAACTCACAAGCCTGGGTTTAGCAGGCCAATGCTCAAAGCACTGAGCTATCCCTCCCCCCCACTTGTGAGTAAGGACTTGCGAGGTCAGAACTTGAGACTGTACATAATTAGCAAGCCCATAGTTGGGCTACTTCATATCACTTCCTGGTCCATTAAGCCATTTTGCATGGACTAAAACTAGCACTATGGTAATTAGCCAGCTGTGCATTCACAGCTGACACAAAGGAGAAATGTGCCTTGCCTGCATGGGAGAGGAAATGGATACGCCAAAAGGGAAAGGTGGTTGGGCCAAGTTCCCTGGCCACACATCCTGTACCCATGCATTATCTTGCTCCAGTTGGATGAACAAGTTTTTCCAGCCTCAGAGCTGGAATGACAGAGAAGACAGAGCAGCTGGGTCTGGGGAGAGGCTGCCCTCGTAGTGGTGAGCCGCAGCAGTAGACGCAAACAATCAGTTCCTCGTTCACTGCTATTAGTGCAGTGTAGTGCTGTCCAGTACATGTGCGGGAATCATTCATAACAAACAGTGTATTCGGTGACTTTAGCCCATTTTGTCTTTGCCAGCTCTGACTTTTATGGATGTATTTGTTGTTTGAGGAAGAGCCCGTTCAAATAAACTGCTGTGCATGTGTATAGGCTAGTTCCTAAACTTTGCTGGCTCGCTTATTCATTATTGATGGTCACCACTGTGTGGTTGGTCAGTTTAATCATATTATGTTGTTTCTGTCCCCTGATCGGACAAGTGTCATGTCTCGGGTAGAGGGTGGGAGTAGTTTGTGGAGTTAGGAAGAGTTACCCTACTATGTTAAGGAAATTTGTGGACACTGTAAAACTTTTTCTTTCAGTGCCACTCACTTCATGCCTGAGAGATCACTATTAGGAAAAGTAGGCTATTGTATAATAGGCTAGAATCTCATATGCCTCCCGTCACTGAGGTATCTGATTTTAAATGTTCTGTTGTTGAACTCACACAAAGTAATTGCATGGGGTACGTGTGTACATGTCTCAGCAATTACAGTTACAGCTAGATCCTTGTTTGGTTTAATTGCCTCTGGGGCAGGGTTCCTTCTCTCTCTTCTTTAAACTTCATTAGTGCTAGGGCTCTGGCCTGGGATTACAGGAACTCAGCCCCCAGGGTCTCTTGCTATTGTTAAGCACTGAGTTCTGTCCGGTATGCAACATTTCACACTGATTCAATTTACTGGTCTCCAGTTTGTTGTCACTCAGCACCATTCACCAACATAATGTTCACAAACAAAATTAGCAATTGCAGCGCAGGCGTACCTGAGCAGGCCTGCTTCGGAAGGATTCATTAAGATTCCCACAATAGCCTCCTTGTCAGGGCACTTACCTGCAGTCTGGAGAACATTTCAACAAGTCTGTCCTACTGTTGTGTTAATTAAACATTGTTCTATTTATAACAGCCTATACGGATCCCCAGCAGTTCCACCCACAGTGAACGAGATGTAGCCGTGGTAAGCGGAATTGGTCTGCCAAAATGGCAGGGGGTTGGGCCTTATGCAGGCACCAAGGGACAATTCTAACATAGGCAGCAACCACAGCTATATGTGTATCATCACAGTCTGGCACCTCGGCTAGTGGCAAAGCCTGGTGTTCTTCAGCAAAGAAACTACAGGGTTGGGGGGCTACTACTTCGACCTGCAATTAATTTAAATTGGTCACAAAATGAGTTTTGATTTGTGCACGAATACAAGTACAAAAGACCCATCCACAAAATGAATAAAGGGTGTGTGAACATGGCACACTGAAATTTGGTTTCTAACTCACTGTATTGTGCATGAATAATTTTTCCCACTCTTTGCCCATCTTTACTGTAGAGCTTGGTTGCTGGTGTACGTGTGTGCATAGAAAGAAGGAGCCTGCGGAGAGATCTGTTACTCTGATATATGTGGGCACGGCGTCATTTCAGAGCTGATGGTACCACATGTGATCTGTCATGGCCTTTAGCTCATGCAGTCATGGGGGAGAGGTGTCTGCCCAGCACTGCTTTTTCCATATGCTCCCATTTCACCAGGGCCGGCTCCAGGGTTTTTGCCGCCCCAAGCGGCAAAAAAA
>NW_020664598.1:10061420-10087583 GCF_002925995.2 Terrapene triunguis
CGATCTGCGGCGGCAATTCGGCGGAAGGTCCTTTGCTCCAAGTGGGAGTGAGGGACCGTCCGCCGAATTGCCGCCGAATAGCTGGACCTGCCGCCCCTCTCCGGAGTGGCTGCCCCAAGCACCTGCTTGGCAAGCTGGTGCCTGGAGACGGCCCTGCATTTCACTGTCAGTGACCATTTGGTGCTTCAGCAGCAGGTGCCTGCATGGTGCAGGTCTACTCCACAGTTTGTGGTATGACAACCTGGAATTTCCCCCCCTCCCTCTTTGTGAGTGTTTTGCCTTTCAGCCACATTTCCTATTGCAGCCTCTGATAGAGGCACATTGCTGCAAATCCACCCCATGCTCGTTTCTTATAGGTGACGCTTTATGTTGGGCTGGGATGAACAGCTGTCAGCATTTACAGCCATCTTGCTTATTGGCTTGATATCCGTTGAATGCAGGAAGGGTTGGCCACTCTCGCCACCAATGGGCCTCTTTCACTGCCTCCCTTAGCCTCTCTAATCCCAGATATTGGGGCAATGACAACCATATAAGTACCTGGATGGATAGATATGCAGCTGTATACATGGCCTGGCTCCAACCCTTGACTCCAGTTCCTGGTGCCTGACTTCTGCTCCAACCACTAAGCGTGATGGTCAATGCCTTTGTCGTGATACTGATGGCAGGGGTTCTCCTTCATTTTTCTCTATTGGTATGGTATGAAGTGGTGTAAGTCCTGTTTTATTGGAAGGGTGCTGGATTGGGCCCACTGCTATGAGACGATGGTTTTGAGCATAACTCTCAACCTGCCCAGGCCCTAATGTGAGATGCACTGTGTGACCAAGACCCAAAATGAAGGTGTGGGGGAGATTCTTGAGGAAGGAAATGTAAAATGCTGTGGGATTCATTCCCTCCATGTACAGAACTCTCTTTAGAACCTCAGCTTCACGGCTCTTTGTTTCTGTTTTAAATGACTTCCAACCATAAAAGTGAGGAGGGACTGGCTTTCTGTGGGACAGAGGGAATTTGAGGATTACCAGAAGTGACATGAGGGACATTTGAGAGGTATGGTTCTGGTTGTGGAGAGTGAGCTCCTACACCTATTGAAGACTGGCCAAGCCAGCATCCAAGCAGATTAATGAGCTCAGGTGGGTTGCAGCAGGATCACCTGATTCGCCAGCCTGCCTGATTGGCTGAAGGGAGACAGCTGATGGGTGTTTTTAAGCTCAGCAGGTTGCTGTCTGCTTAACATTTATGACTGCAGCTGTGATCACTCCTGTACCTGCTGTGTTCCCAGCCTTATTCCTGTCCTGTTCCAGCCACTGCTTCTGACTCTGGCTCTGACCCTTGGTTTGACTCCTGATTCCTGACTCTGACTCCGACTCCAGCCCTTGACTCCAGCCAATCATGCCTGACTCCTGCTCCAACTGACTCCTGCTCCAACCATTTGGCCTGATGTTCTGTGCCCTGCTCACGATACGGATGGGGTTCTCTTTCATTTTACCCCATTGTGTACATGGAGTGTATGAAATGGTGTAAATCCTGTTTTAATTGAAGGGTGCTAGATTGGGCCACTGTTCTGAGAAACAGTGTTGTGTGCACAATATTAACCTAGAATTCTGATTTACTGTGACATACTGGAATAAAGAGAGTCTCCAGCTTGTAATATATAGCAAAGAAATACAGAAATAAACTCTAACTAGTGAGACACAAATTCAAGTGGCACAGTGTAGTGGAGAACAAAGGAGGTGGGGTTGGAGCTCAAGACACAGGTGAATGTATGCTTTGCTCTTCCTTTTCTTATTCTTGGGCCTTCTGACATTGAGTGGTGAGGCTTGAATTATATGGGGCATTAGATGTCACAAAAGAGCTGGGCTTACAGGTGCAACTATTCTCACTGCCCAGAGTTTGGGTTTGTGAAGGGAATGGCCTATGGGAGCACTGTGGTGGATTGGAGCTGCTGGTGTTCCCAGTACCCAGTATTATCTAGGGGCTGCACGTCTGGGTCTTGGTTTACAGCATCGCATTGCCCGCAGTCTTAATCACAGCATGTGCTGCAGCAGAGCATTCAGGCTCTGTATTGCCTCCAGGAGTTGCCTCGGCATCTCCCTGTCTTTTTCAATACTGTCTTTTGCCATGGCAATACTGTTCCTGGTCGCTGTGATGCTGTCTTTGGTCACTCTGACCATCTCTCTGGAGAGCTCCATTTCTTTTTTTCCCCCTCCATCCTCAAGTACTGCCTCCATCTTTCCACTGTTTGTTTTTCTTTGGGACCCTGCAATGAGGTCAGCAAACATTTCATCACAAGTTTTCCAATTTTATTCTCCTCAGGTTAGCCAGTTGCTCAGCTTTTGGAAAAGGCCTTCTCCTTGGAGGTCTGGATGATACAGGTGCCGTGTGGCTATGGGAGCAAGAAAAGAAACCGTAAGCAGTTATTGTCCATATACCAAAGCGGCTATGATAGCATGTCTTAATATGCTTTTCTGACTTTCCCTCCCTGAGAGTCCTCCCAGTCTGGGGGACCCTCAGAGATGGGAAGTGGTGTGTGCAAGAGAAGAGCTGTATTGGGATTTTTGTCTGTGCAGTACATGCTGCTTGGGTTTGCGGTTGTGTGGTAGAGGCTGGCGGGATGGGAATTATGTCCCCAGTTTGGGTTTGCATTTTTGCTTCTGTCGTGTCAGAAGTGTTAGCAGGAGGCACGTGGGGGTGAGCTGGATAGTAATCGTCTCTACATCCCCTTTGGACTGTCCTGACTCTCAATGACATTATGCTGAGGCAGGTGTCTAGGAGGTAGAGAATGGACTTATTCAAATAGGCAAAGGGCAGACCATTGAGATATGCTGTGAACTTGTTCACCAAGATGGTCCCCGCAGGACCATAGAAGGGAGTTGCATAGAAGGAAGGACCTTGTCATTATTCCCTGTAATATCTGGACTGAAATAGAGCTATTTCTCAGTCTTAGATTCTGCTTTATCTCCTCTGCAGACCTGGCAAAAAGTGCAAAGAAAAATAGATAGGGCTCTGCAGTGACTGTCTGCAGCATCCATGTCTTTCTCTTTGTAAGCCTGTGAGAAGCCATTAAGAGCGTTGCTATCCCTAAGGAAAAGCTCTTTTCCTGTAGGAACGTGTTACAGGGCATTGCAATGTCCATGTCTACCTCATATAACGTGAGAATACTAACCAAACTTTTCCTGCAACCAATGTCTCCATAAACTGTTGAATTTTGCACAAATGAATGTTTCCAGGATTTGAATCTAGACAGTGTGCGCATGCACACGTGTGCTTTAGCTGCACGATGCTGCCAGCCGCCATGTTGAGCTGGTGAATGAGGTTTGAGAGGCTGGGAGAAGTACAGTGTTGTCTGACCGGGCAGATGCCGGGGGGAGGGGAGGGGGGCGGGGATGGGAAGGAAAATAGGTAGATAGTCACATGCCCTCCATGGTGTGGGTGTGAAAACAGTTGATAGTCAGACTTTAGCATCAGACAGAGGCTAACTGCCCAGCCAGAGCAGCCGCCATTTGGACAACATGTAGGGGGCAAACAGACAGTGTGGGACGAAAGGGAAGGAGGTGGGGAGCTAGAGACTCAGATGTGAGCTAAGAGCCTTTCTGCATCAAATGGCTCTGGCCATTGGTCACCCAGACCAGAAAGCTAGCATGGCAGTCCAGCATTGTAGAGATAGGAACTTACATGCAAAAGTTCCATTGAAAAGATCTTACTCCTCAGTCCCAGCCTGGGTTTCTGGCTGGGAATCAGGCTCAGTTGCTGCACTTGGTTTTCCCATACTGTCACCTTTCTGGAGCACTAAATTCATTTCTAAAAGAGCACACGTGAATTATTGTTTACTTGATAGAATCTGTTTAATTTGTTATCTTCTATTGAAAGCAAACCACAAAGATAAAGAGGGGTTGATTTCCAGTGGTGTTAGTGCCATTGAATGGCTTCTCTTCCTTGGCGGCCTTTATTTCACATACAGGTGGCTTTATTTTTTCATTTAGAAATGTCATCACTACTTAATTAGCAAAGCATTGTTACCTGAAAGTAAAAGCAAGCCTATCTAGGCCATATGGCAGGGTTTTAATCTACATTGTCACAGGATAATCCCGTCGAAATGGTTTCCCTTTTCAATCAAAACAGCATTTCACACTTTACCAATATGGGGCTTTTCCTTTTCCTGCTCTAGGGTAATATAGATCTCCCTGTGCAGCCAGTGCAAATTAAAGTGGCTCACAGCTCCAATCAACTGCAGGAAGAGAAGTGTGGTTTGAAGGGGGAGGAGAGGGGGAAGAAATATACTAAAAGTCCATCCCAAAGGTAGCTTAGTAGGGATCTCTCTTTAAAAAGCTTATTTGCATTAGGGACTAAATTAATTTGGGGTACAATTTTAAAGGGAAGTCAACTTTATATACATGGCCACTTTCTATTCTTTCCATTTCACAAAAGATTGGTCTAAGCTAGTCAAGGAGACGTAAGCAGCCTCAATGATCTTTATCTCTCTTCCTCTGGTGCTCTTGGAAACTTGACATTTGCAGTTTATAAGATAAACAAAAAGTGAAATGACTTTTTGGCATTAATTTGACAGAGCAGGAGCCACCATATCACACCAACCACCTGGCTATTTTACTTGAAAGGGGATTAGGTGGGGACTGAAGAATATGGCCCATTGGGCTAAGTTTTCAAGTGCTTGGCACCCACAACCAGGACCAGATTTTCAAAAGGGCTCAGCTCCCAGCAGCTTCCACTTATTATGGCCAAATTTGGTGACTCCATGGGAGCTGAGGCCTTTTGAAAATGTGTGCATGATTCCCTCTCTGAGGAGGGTGGGTAGAAATGCAGAATGGGATTTAACGCTGCTTGGGGCATGCTGAACTGCAGTTTGGACTTCCTTTTGGTGCCCAGGAAATGTGCAAGAGCAGAGAGACTATCTGCTGTAAAAGCCCTCTGTCTCCCTCATTAACTAGCATTTATATATTCTCCAGCACCATCTTATCCCCAGATCTCTGTGAGGTCAGGAAGTAGTATTATCTCCATTTTACAGCTGGGGAACTAAAGCTGGCAGAGAGTGTAGCAGGGAGTTGGAGGAGGCTGAAATAGAACTCAGGTCTCCTGGGTCCTACTCCAGTGACTTGGCTACAAGACTACCTTTCCATTACATTGCCAGCTGATTTTGTTCTCTTCTATCAGCATAGGTGCAGAGAAGCATCCATCCTGTGAACTCTGGTCTGGACAGTGACTAGTCCTTCCATGGGTAAAGAGGAGAAGGATCAAAAAGGCACAAAGAGTCTTCCCCGAGCCCAGGCCCTGTACCAGGTACAGAGGCAATCAAAATCCCTGTGCTCTGGGGAGCAAAGGAACTGCTCACTTTGTGTACTAGTACTACGGGACACATTGCCCCAAAGAGGTTGGGAGCCGTGACTTTGCTGCCCTCTCTGTGCTGGGGGAGTGGGCTGCATACTCCTGGGGTGCAACAAGGTGCTCAGGGAGGGACTATGCCTCTCTGAAGACACAACACTTTCCAAAGGTCCTCCTGAGGCAGCATGAATCCATACTGCCCTCAGCCCATCTCTTAAAGGCACAGTCTCCTGTTTTTAATGTTGTCTGAGCTGTGTCCTGGTATGAGCCAGCTAGAACATTTTATCACAATTTGGGGAAATGGCAGCTCCTTCCATTAGTTGATACTTTGCCATAATTTCATGTCCCCAACCCTTATGAAAATACTACAGTATTCTCCACTAACCTAGGGTATAACTATTGTAGGTTGTAGTGTTTGGGACCATTGCTGTAGAATACTAGCATCTTTTTTTTTTTAACAAGGGAAGCTAAGTTCACTCTTAAGAATTGGATCCAAGCATTGTTTTAATCATGCATCATACAGGACTCCCTTGTGGTTTACAGGTTTGGAAAAATCAATGTCTTGACCAGTAAAATCAATGTCTAGATTTGCTATTTTGAAGAGTCTGGCTGAATTTTAAAAGCTGGAATGCCACTGTAATGGGATATGCCACTATTTAGAGAAACTCAGGTATATATATTTGCAGTGGTGGGGAGTACATGTTATACAGTAGTTTTCGAGGGTTAAAAATCTACAGGGTCAGACCCTCGGCGGCTGTAAATTGGAATAGCTCCGTTGACTTCAATTTTACACTGATTTACATTAGCTGAGGATCTGACCCTATCCAGCTACTTCTCTGGCCCTTATCATCATAGTCAGTCCACAGACTGGAAAACTGACTAGTAGGAATGTATTTACACATACAAGCGAGGGGGATAGTGGGTTATGCTGTTTGGGGCTTTAAGAAGTAGGAGAAGGTATTCTGAAATCTGGCACTATTCTGGGTTGCAAGTTCTCTGAGGCTGCCACTTGAACTTTGAAGGAGTAACTCAGGAAAGGACAAGCTTGAAAGTAGGAAATACAGGTGCTTATGGAAAATGTAAGTTTATCTGAGTGGCCCTGAATTGTAATCTGTGTGACAGTGTGAAAGAGAGAGCGAAAGAAACATAATGAGAGGGTATTTCAATGTAGATCCCTGTATGTTTTCTTCTGAGATGGACTATTCTCTGGAGCTGAGTAGAACTGTGCATCTATCTAGTCTTACCAAAAAAAAAAAAAAAAAACCCTCCTCCTTCCCCCCCCTCTCCCCAGTGCTTCCCAGGGTGGAGGTGCGATTCGCTATGGCAGTTTTTATTTTCAGCACGCTTGACAGGCTGGGAGAGGAAGGCGTTAATGTTTTCTGACAGGCGACCCCTAATTGTTGACGCTTTTCTTCTCTGCCTTTTCTGTGAAATTCTGACTTAGGCGAGCAGCATAACAAAATGCTCTGGCATTGAAATGTGCGCTTGCACTGCTCTGAGCTCAGGGGAGCAGCATTATTCATGAAGATTTTCAGCTGTTTTTTGTGTTTTAACTAACCTTTGAGTTTGGTCAGAAGACTAGCCAGGCTCCCTTTCTCAAAAGACGGTGCTGGCAACCGGACAATGGAGCCAAACTGTTTTCCCTGTTAAAGAGATAACTATGCCCGTTGAGTTGTACATAGAGAAATTAATCTTCAGGCGCATAGAAACGATGGGCTAACCTCTCTTTGCAATCTCCTGCATGGGATTATTGATAGGATGCTGGAAAGTAGCAGCAAATACACTGTCTGGGGGCAAAGAAAAAACAACCATCTCTCTTGAAAATAAAAGGCATGCTACTCTGCTTACTTACCATTTGCCTTTTGTAGCAGGATTTGTACTGGCTAACATAGTAAAAGCAGGCTTGTTAATTGCTCCAGAAAGAAGTTCCTGGAACCGTGTGATCTTAGATAAGCTTGGGGAATTAGAACTAGTAAATGGTACCTTCACATTTAAAGATACATTGGGGAGGGGAGGGAACAAGAAACCATCCACTGCATTTCAAGCAAGCTAATCCATGAATACACTGAGTAATAATCACTGCATTATACAGCTCATCCCTCCGGCGCTGCCCACGGTGTGAAGTAAGGGTGTTCCTGACGTGATTTTTGCATTTGGCAGGTGGCGTTTCTTTTGTGTCCCCTTGAACTTTCCTTCCCCCGACCCCTTCCCGAAAAGAAAATAAATAAATAATAAAAGCCCAGGCAGAATCCGCAGGAACCTTCCCACCACTTTCAAGTTACTTATTTATGAGGGCAGAGCTTGGGGTAGGTGCTCTCTGCAAGGTTGATTGTCCCGCTTCTGATAACAGCAGCAACAGTATAATCGGAGAAGGCTCTGCAAACTACCGGTGTGTTTACGATCCCAGCTTTTTTGCATTCTGCAAAACCCTTTACTCCACGCCCCCCCCCTTTTTTTTATAATCAGGTAACTGAGCGACCCTTAAACTGCTGTTATCTTAATGGCGGGGCTTGTGCGGTATGAGGCTAAGGCGTGCGCATCTGACAGTGGACGCATGCCTGCAGCCAATCAGCGCTGGGAACAAGCCGGGATGGTATATAGCTTGAATAAATCATTAAGCTTGACACGCGCTCCCCACTCTCTGGGCTCTGTAATACAACTCGCTTCCTGCCATTAACCTACAAAACCTCTTTTGTATCAATCTAATCTTGCATACAAAAGACAGAATATAACTTAAACCTGCATCAAGAGGAAAGTCTTCTTTCCCACTCCCACCCCCATTTTCCTGGGAATCTGCTACTGTAGGGTATAAATGCAGGGGATGGAGGTTAATGATGTACCTTGAAAGGGTGATTACTTTGAAAAGTAATAGAAACATTATTATTTAAAAAAAACACGCATATAAAGAGATGCTGAGTATTCTTCCATTTTTAGCACTTGGATCGTATTCGAGCATATCGTTGTTACTGTTGTTGCTAAAGTTTGCAAGGCAGGAAAACAGCCCTCGAGAAAGGGAAAAGGAACTTCCATTACAGAGCCCTGAACACACAACTATTGCAGAAGATTGCCACTTATTTGTCGTTTGCCTCAGATCATGGGTCCACATGAATATGTGATTAATCTTCGAATTAATACGACCATGTAAAGGACTTTTCTGCCATTGCTTTTACTTTATGATATACCTTGATGTGATATACATTGACTACCTTACGACATACCGCGAGTAGACTGAAAATGAATAGTCAGAATCACTTCTCAAATTAAGTGAGACGTGCCAATATAGGGTACAGCAATTCCATGTGTACAGGATGAAGTGAGCCTACCAGCAACTGAAAAATATTGGACCAGTCCCACGTTCCTTGTCTACACCCAAAGTTCCCATTGTCTGCAGTGGAAATATTGAGTGCCCAGGGAATGAAGGATAGCACCAGATGTAGAGCTTCAAAAGGGACGATCCCGATTCCCAATGAACCCAATGGAAGAAGGAAGGGGCTTTGTAGGGGGAACCCAAACTTTAAAAGTTATGATCCTCCAGGCTTGACCTTTGCTCTGGCAATAGAAGTCCTATGATTTGTTTTGAACAGTCAGCTATGTGGGATGGGGGGACGACCGTTACTCCAGGAGGGTTACAGGTCCTAATTTGAACCGCGCGGAACCATTATAGGAAGATATTCAACCCGTGTCTAAAGCAGTATCTAAATTTGCTGAGCCAGGCATAGGGCTCTTGTTCAGTCCTCTGCACTTCACCACTATCAGCCAGTTACAACAAATGTTGTTTCGCTTTTTAGGCACACTCGAAGTTAGCTACGCCGAGGAACAAAATCAAAAACTTGGGTGAGATGAATTTGCTAATAACTCACTTTCTAGAGTTAAAAACAAAGACCCAGCAATCTCCATCTGCATTTTCTATTTTTCTGATAGCCCTTTGTAGCTTTAAAACTTATACTGCGACCAATAGAAGCCACTGATTTATGGAGTTTACTAAAGCTAACTGAATACTGCTTGTCAGGGTGCACTGAATGGCTCTCCCTCCTCATACAAGAAAAGGCTTTGTGTTGCTAAGCGATTAGAGCAGATGTAATGAGATTTACCCCAATCCTGCTTTGGCCTTTCCTATCTTCAGTAAAACTGTGTGTTTGTATGTCTTTTTCTTTCTCGCTCTCTTTTTTTCAGGCCTGGGGGAGGGAGGGGGAAGAGGGATGAATTTCTGAGTCTGCCTCATACACTGTAGCAAATAACAGCGTAACTTTGCCTTTAGTTTAATGAGTCTGGATATTTACTATTCAAAAGTGAGCAAAAAAGAACACCTGTCTACACAAGGAAGAGAAATTTCGCCTTTGTAACAGAATGAAACATTATCCTAATGTTATATTCATAGCCATAAATTACTCGCTACACTTTCTTTGCATACCTTATCTACACACTTGCAAAAGTGGGTAAATAAAAAGCTGAGGTGCCTTTAGCGAGAGAATGGCTGGAGACATTATAACGGTTATTATTTTCATAATTAAACATTAGTTCTAGGATTGGTTAAAACAACGACTGTTTGTTCTGAGGTAATGAGGGATTTAGTGATTCCCCCCACACTCTTAAATAACATATTGGTAATTTTGAGGGGGCGGGGGTGAAATGAATGTATAGAAATTCATGTTTAAAGTAATGCAGCAATGGAAAAATTACATTAAATTCCGGTGTAGTCAATGACTTTTTTTGTTTAAGTTTTTTTTTTAATTAGCCCAGTGCAAATAAATGGTAAAGCTGTACAAAATCAGGCTAGATTTTTAATTCTGTAAGGCATGCTGGCTATCCCAGTTTTTGTTGGTTGTGGTGGGTTTTTTAAAAGATGCATTTTGCGCTTTGCTTTCCGCTTGGCTTGATGCACGCAAACTGAATTTTCAAGTAATGCAGGAGGGGAAAAAAGGGGGAGGCGAATTCTGGTCACGTCCTTGCTAACTGACAACAAGCAGGCTAGCCAAAAAAAAAATCTTTTTGAATCTTGGTAATTGGGTACTTTTACACTCAGATCACGCTATTTGGCTAGAATAACAAGTTTAGGAAGATCAGTGTCATTTCTACTACCTTGGGGTTTTTTTAACCCCCCCCCCAGTCCCCCTTCCCCCAACGATGTTATTGATTGCTTGTCTAAAATAAATATATAAAAGGCCCACCAAAAATGTAGCTTGTCTGTTTCGGTGGCTCTAACTATACGTTTCCTCCTATTTTCTTCTACCCTGTTTCATTGGAGGCGGTGAGGGGACGGTCAGAGCAGTGAAATTGTGGGATGGAGCGCCCTCTTTTTTAGGGTTCATTCTTTTAGGAAATTCTTTAATGTGCAGTGATTTCACGAAGGACAATGAAGCCATTAATCACCCCCGAGCCTCTTGGTTTAGATACACATTTGCAACATAGAAGGGCAAGAAAACAATTGTAATACCTCTGTATCTTTGCATATATATGTTACATCCAGCATACATACAAATACTCCATATGCAACGTATCTCTGACATGTTATCACTTAACATTTTTCTCTTTACATTCATAGTTATCAATGGCAGAAATAAAATTACATGCAATAGGCAGCTGATCACTTTAATTTTAAAAAAGGTTTTATTACGAAACTAGCTTGTATAAAACATGGTTATACAGGACTTTTGTAAGTTTGTAATAAAACAGTAAGAAAAGGCAGTGATATAAGGGCTTTTTTCCTTCCTTTTTCAAAAGGCAGCATATAAAAACAAATGGCTACCATTTTGGTGTTTGGACAATAGCTGCATAAACTTTGTTCACTTTGAACATTGTTTAATAAACATTATTAATACATTAACAAAGTTTCTATAAAGTAAGACACATTGGTGCTAAAGTACATCTGGAGGAATTCCAAGTCCTTTACAAAACCACATACAAAAAATGGCAGTTGTAAGGTAAAGGTAATGTTGACTACATATCTAAATATCAAGAGGTAATAAGCATTACATATTTTTTTAAAAAGTCTCAAGATATACACATTTTAAACCATTTGTACAAAAAACCTCTATAAATTTCTCTCTTATGTACAAAAATAGCTTAATATATCCCCAAACTGGTTAGGATAGATACAAATAGATTTTCTTATAATAAAAAATTCACAAAAAAAGGATTGGAAGCATTCAGTGATGAAAATGGTAGGAAAAAGTCAAAGTGGTGGGAGGGGGAGGGGTGATTTTAGAGGGTTCTTTGAGTACAGCATAGTTTAATTTCAAAATCTCCACAAACGTTAGGAAACTAATTGTGGCCATAGCATAATGACCACCAGTCTTTAAGGGCTACAACTGTGGGGGGGGGGGGAGAGCCCCTCTCTATGTTGAGGCTAGGCAGTGCTCTTCCTTAGATGGATAGGATGACACATGTTTTTGAGGACACATGCTTCATCGTGCCGTGGTCCCCGCAGCTTTCAAATCCATCTTGGTCTTGTGAAACTGACCGGAGTGCAAAGGCAGTGAGTGCTTCAGTGTTCTTGGAGAGGCGATACAAGCTCCTCGTGTGCTATGTATTTTCCCTTCCTCTGGGGGAAAAATGTATTTTGTTTTTGCAACAGTCCTGTAACAATAAACAAGAGAGAGAGAGAGAGAGAGAGAGTCAGCATCAAGGTAGCTCTTAGGTACAACCAGCTGCAAGATCTAGGCGGGGGGATTTCTGCTCATCTGCAGCTTGATGAGTGTTCACTGAGCCCTACCCAGGGCTGCACAGCCCCCCCTTCCCCAATACCACCCCCAGGCTGGGGATCCCGGTACTAAAGGATCCCCCCGGCTGCTCGGGAGCGCCCCGAGAAGGGCTCCGGCAGAAGCCAAACCCACCTGCTGCAGCCAGAGCTCAGAACCAGTTGGTGAAGTCCAGGAGCTCCTGCTCTTCGGGGCTCAGCGGGTCGTAGGACCCTTCGTCGGAGGAATAGGAGGAGACGGGGGAGCCCGCCATGGAGTTCATGTCGTGGGAGTAGCTGGGGGAGATGGTGGGGGACAGCACCCCGGCCTGGAAAGCGGCGCTGACGGCGTCGTGCTCGTCCAGCAGCTGCTGCAGGGCTCGGATGTACTCGACGGCCGAGCGCAGCGTCTCCACTTTGCTCATCTTCTTGTTGGCCGCCCCGTTGGGGACGTGCTCCCTGAGGGTGGCGAAGCCCAGGTTCACCAGCTTCACCCGGTTCCTCTCCCGCTCGTTCCGCCGCGCCACGGCCGCCGGCTGCTGCTGCGGGAGGCTGTAGCCGAAGCCGCTGAAGTTGAGCCGCCTCTTGCAGCGCATCAGCTCCGGGGAGGACGAGCGCTGCCGCTTGACGGGCTTTGGCGCCGCCGCCGCCTTGCTGCCCGGCGAGGGCTGGCCGGCGGCCGGGCTCAGCGGCGGCGGCGGCGGCGGCACGCTCTGGGCGGCGGCGAAGAAGCAGGCGGGCTGCAGGAACTGGCTGGCGCTGCTGTCCATCTTGGCAGGGCTGGCGCTGGCCATTGGCAGCCGGCGGCGAGCGAGACGGGGCGCGCGGGGCTGGCTGGCGCGCGGCGGCCGCTTGCTGCTGCGGCGGCGGCGGCGGCGGGACTCGCAGGGGGACGGAGAGAGCGCGGCGCTTTCTCCCTCTCTGCCCCCCTCCTCTGCCCCCCTGCGCACCGGGCTGCGGGGAGGCTCGTGGCGCTCGCGTGTGCGCTGCCTGCCTTGCAAAGCCCCCTTTTGCAAACCAGCGGCTGGGGATTGTGTCTCTTATAAGGGGCGGCCGGGGCTTTGCCGGCCTCTCCCCCTCCCCCCCCAACACACACACACTCCCCCTGCGGGGTCCCCCCCACCCCTCGCCGCCCTCCCCCTCCCCACACGCTCTGCACCTTGCGCCGTCCACGCTCCCCGGCTTTGCAGTGAGTGGCCGGGGAGCACGGCCGCCTTTTCAACGCGGGGGGGTGGGGAAGGGGGAGAAAAAACCCACAACACACGGGGCGCCCCGCACACACGCGCTGGCCCCGGCCCGCCCCGCCTCCGCTCGAAACAGCCCCCCCCCTTCCCGCACGGCCTCCAATTCATTCACCCGCCTCTCCCTTCCAGCCCTACCCCTCCCGGGTTTGTTGTTGCAAGTGCGTGCGCCAGGCGCGTGCCGCTCTCCCAGCCGCTGAATAAACAACTGGGCTGGGGAAGGAGCTGCAAGGGGTGGGGGGGCGGTGTGTTGCGAAGAGACCCAGAGGCTGGAGCCAGCGCTGATGGGCTGGGGGATATAGGCAAGCCTCGGGGTTGGGGGCGCACAGAGAGCAGGGAGGTCTTTCTGGGACCAGCCCCAAACCCAATCAGAAGGGGAAGCAGGCAGCTCGGGGAGATCTCACCCAGCCCGACAAGGTGCCCAAGCTATGAGCTTGCACAGGGGCTTGTTCTCCTGGCGAAGCAGGAGACGATTTGCCGTGTTTAAGCTCAGGGTTAAAGTGGCTGCAGAATAAAGTGGGTCAGGAAAACGCATGGCAGATCTAGCGGCATCGGGGGACCCATAAATAGAGACATTTGGGGAGGGAGAGAAGGGCGCGCCACTGAAATATACTAGACTTTAGGAGAGAGGGGGGTTTGGAGAGGGAGGCGTGGGGGAAAGAAGAAAGGCAGGTGGAAAGCCCGATCCTGAGAGATGCTGAGCACCCGCCACTTTCCTGGAGCGCAGTGAAAGTCTAAGGTGGCTGAGCAACTCGGGAGTTGGACCTGGAGTGTGGAAACTTATCAGTGTTTTGCTAAAGAAATAAGGAGAAACTGTTGGCGTGGATGTGTCGTTTGCTCTGCACAGAGATGCTGATAGTGTCCATGGAGAAAAAAAGGGCTTTGCAAGCAATATTAGAGAATTGTGGGGGAGATGGAAGAGGACCCCGGGGTGGGAGTGGGGGTGAATAGACACAAAGAGAGAGCTAACACTTCCCAGCCTGCTGGATTGGGATGTGGTTGGTTTAAGTCTTCGGTTAAAGTCAAGGTGCCTGATCATATTTCCTTAATTTACTGGGTATTGTGAGGCTTAAGTCAGTAATGTTTGTCAAACACTTTGTTTATTTTTATTACCTGCATTACAGTAGCACTCTGACGCCCCAAACAAGATCTGGGTTCCATTGTGTTATGTGCTGTACAAACACATTGTCAGAGTGCCTGCCCTGAGGAGCTTACAGTTTAAGGCCCCTTTCAGGAAAGCATCCCTGTTCAGGACAGCATTTAATCCCATGCATAAATCCCATTAAAGTCCATGGGAGTTAAGCATTTGCTTAAAATTAAGCACATGCTTAAGTGCTTTCCTGAGTTGGGGCATAAATAGACAAGAGAGACAAAGGACCGGAGATAAAACGTTTTATTGGCTCTAATTTATAGATGAGGAACTGAAGCACAGAGAAATTAAATTCTCTTGCAGAGAACCCGTCTATGCCAGAACCAGGGACTGCACCAGATCTCCTGTGTACTAGTCCAGGGTGGTATGTACAAGACCATCCTTTCTCTCTGTTTTGAGATGGTTGGGTGGAAGGTGCTATAAGTGCTAAGTAGTAATTCTTATTTTAGGATGATGATAGTACAGAACCTACGTATTTTTTTTCATTTGCAACAATAAGATTTTCAGGTTCAAAAGACGTTATCCCCTCTGAACCAAGGTGTTGGCAGGTGGGAACCAGCCAGTGAAGGAGCATTAGCTCTGTCCAGCAAGGAGAGCACCTGAAAAATCACTCCCCAATAGTTACAGTATTGAAACTCCCATTGAAGTCAATGGGAGTTTTGATACTGACTTCACTGATAGCTAGAACACTGTTAATCATAGAAATAAAACATGGAAAAAAGTAATTAAATAATCCAGTCCATCTTCCCTTCCAGTGCAGGATTGTTCTCTACCATAGATTATCTATTGTTTTGTCCAGCCTAGTTTTAAAAGTGCCAGGCATTAACAAATAGTATTGTGTTGATGGTGGGGCATTCCCATATAAGATTTATTTTTAAAAATCAGTTTATGAATCAGACTAATCAATTTGTGCAAATGAATGCTAAAGAGCTTTCCTTATTCTGCTGGCAATGTTTGGCTAACTAATAAATATAAGTAGCAATACTATGCTTTTCACTCATATAGCGTCTTTCCTATGCAGATCTCAAAGTGCTTTGCAAGCTTCCATTAAGCTTCACAATACTCCTGTGAAGTAGGTATGAGATTACCAGTTTGAGAAGTAGGTAAGGAGACTTGCCCAGACAGAATCAGTGGCCAGAAAGAAAATCCCAGGCCTGTCCTACACAGGGAAAATGTCGCCCAAGATTGTAATTGGTTTTTTGAATGGTTCAGCTAAACCTATTCTAAAACCAGTTAGAGACATAGCATAGACCTGCTTTAAGCAGCCTGAATTGGTTTTAGTTGATCCAATTTAAAAACCACATGGTTCAGATTACCTGGAGCCTGGTCTACTCTGTGGCTCCAATTGGATTTTAAATTGCTTAAAGCTGATGGAGATAGTTCAACTGACATTTCCTCAGTGTAGACCAGGTTCCTGTATCTTATATTCTTGTTCCCTGCCCTCATCCACTAGAGCACACTCTGACTGGGATGGATTTAGGAGAGTATAACCCTGGGCTAATGGTTTTCTGGTACAACACTGCTACTGTACTGGAGACTGGTTTGCGTTTGGTCCAGGCTCAGACTCCAAATAAAAAGTGTTGCCTGCAGTTTTGACCTTTCACTGGAGGCATGCATATGTTTATGAAGACATGGCCTGCCACTGATTTAACTGAAAATACCCAGCTAAACAGAAATCACTATGGATATTATTGAAATATCCGTGTCTTTAATGGTCCTGAATTCTGATCCTCCTATGAGTCTCGCCACCTGTCCCAAGCAGCATGAGGATAATGGCTTCATGGCTTTTCTTGGACAAATTAGTTAGTGCCTTTGTGCCTACTACATGTTTACATGAAATTATTGGTTTAGTTTCCTCCAGGTTTTAGGTTTTTATCTCTGCTCTCTCAAAATAATGGCCTCTCTATGTTATGTCTTCATCTCTCTTTGTAAATAGTCTATTTATTTTATTTGTGAAACCCGGATTTTACATCTGCTGCAAAAGCAAGCACTGGATATAGATGAAGGGCCTTTTTCTCCAGTCCCTTACACTGGTTTACCTCAGTGTGACTCCACTAAAGTCAATGGGTGAAATTCTGGCTCCACTGAAGTCAGTGGCAAAACTCCCATTGACTTCAGTGGGGTCAGAGTATCAACCAATACCTCTACACCCACACTAAAGCCAGTTATCTGAATGGAGGAAATGGCTCAAAAAGTTGAATAGAAAATAAGTATTGCTCTATTGTTTGAAAGACTCTGATGCACTCTGGCAGGCTTTTTATTAAAAACAACAACAACAAAACTAAAAATTCAGCTCAGCTTCACGTACTTTTTATTTATACTTTCCCATTGTTGCTGCTGAACAATTTATGGGTAAACATGGGAATTTTCACACTGGATTAGACTAGTCCAGTATCCTGCCTCAAACAGAGGTAAGCATCACATGCTTCAGAGAAAGGTACAAGAAGTCCTATAATGGGACTATGATGTAAAAATCTTCCCAGGAGGAAAGTTCATCTGAACCCCCTGGTTAGCTTATGCCACAAAGCAGGAGGGTGGATATCCCTTATAATATTTTATCATGATGTGAGTGTTCATATTGTCCATATAAATCAGTGTTTTTCAAAATTTGTTAATTTGCAGACCCCTAAAAATTTTTGACTGGAGGTGAAGACCCCTTTGGAAATGACTCCATGGGATCATGTCTTCCCGAAATGGGGCTGTTAGGCATTACCATGGTTACATCAATAAATAAATAATAATTAATAGTAATAAATAATGAATACTATCTTGTGGCAGTAAATTCCACATGTTAATTATGTATAGTGTAATAATCCTTTGAGCAGTTTTGAATTTGTTGCCTTAAATTTCATTGTATGTCCCTTTGCCCTTATAAGAAAGATAAAAAGGTCTGCCCAAAAGATCTCCTGTATGTCATATTAATTATTTTATGTATCTTGGTCATGTATACTCTTATTCATCTTTTCTCTGATTAGTCTTAATCTTTCATCCTCTCTACATATGGAAGATGAAATAGGGTAACCAGACCTGGACCCATTGTTCAAACGGAGGATATACAAATGACCTATACAATGGCATTATATTCTTTCAGTTTTCATTTTCTGTGTAATTAGAAGCTTTCCTCTTCAGTAATTAGCTTTCCAGCTGATTCATTCAATGATGTCATAATCCAATGTTCCTGATATCAGAATTCAGTACAAGGAAAGAAGTCCTGACATCAGGAGCCCTATATTGTGGCATTACTGAAGGAAGAGAACTCTGGTTATGAAAGAGAGAGCTTCCATTTACACACACACTTTTTGGAAAGTAGCAATAACAGGACAGGAAATAGAGGAAAAAACAAATGACAGTTTAATAGAGGTTCAGTGAAATATATATTCCTTAAATGTGTATTATTAACTTATTTAGAGGCTATAAACTATAATGAACATAAAGAATAATCCTGTGCCCTTCTCTTTTCTCACTATAGTTTAATGATAAGAGCAGCTATATACCTACTTGTTAGCCCTATACATATGAACGCGGCTTCCTCAAGTTAGCTATATTAAGAAGATGCAAATCATAAATGCAACCCTTGTAGTTTTTGTCCTACTTTAGACTTGTACTGAGTGGGAGGATGAAGTGGAGTTAAATGCATATTGTCAGTGTATTTTATCTCGATACAGATGAAGGCAGATAGAAATCCTAGTGGTTGAACTACTGAGGCAATATAGGTGGATAAACAGGTGTGCAATAGTAGACTCTGGGAGCTGGAGTTCCATTTCTGACATACTCTGTTAATATACAGGAAACACGTTTTTTTGGTGTCACCAATATTCCTTCCCCAGACTGCATGTTTACAATGCCAGGTTAACATAACTACCTGTTTCCTAAATAAAAACAAAGAAATGATACAAAGTAATCTTGAAGCATCAGAAAAAAAAACATTAGTCCAGTGTTTATGGTTTTGAAAGGAGATCCAGTGGGCCTTACTCAAGTCTTTCTTCACTTTGAGTTTTGCCTGTGAAAGGACTGCAGACGTCTTAATATGGAACAGAATGTTGCAGCGCAATGACATCTATTAGTATCATTTCCAGTTCACCTAGTTATATTAGGCCAAGGGCCGTATTGATGTTTCCTTGCTATTCAGAGAGATGATGGAAGGTGCTGATTGCCTACAGTATCTCCAGGCAGTGAAAAAAAAATCCCCCAAAAGCAGTGCTAAATTTGTGCCAGGGCTGAGTCCCAGCACCTCTAGATTTGGCAGTTCATAGCCCTGCACCCCTGGGTTTGCTGCATCAGGTCTGAATGTAAAAACATTTCTTGAGTCCCGGCACCTACTGTAATTGCTTGAGCCCTTGCACCTCTTTCCGTACAAATTAGGCACTGTCAAAAAACTTGGTGAAATATTACAATCTAGCCCCCGGGTATCCAACTAACCTGATTTTAAATAATATAATATAATATAATATAATATAATATAATATAATATAATATAATATAATATAATTAATAAGGCCTCTTCTGTAAGTCTCAGAATTAGAATCCCAACAGTCAGTTTTATAAGGATGGGAAAGTACCTGGAAAAGATGAAGAGTGTACGAGGTACTTTTGAAGAGCTCCAATAGCAACCCCACTATTTCCATCTCGAAAAGGGTTCTGGACACAGTTAATAGCACACCTGACCCACAAGACAAACTTGCGCTTGCCATGAGAGAGTGGAAAAACTTCTTTACCAGAACACATCTCGTGACTACACCAGTCCCGGACTGTCTCTATGTTAAAAACAAAACCAAACAAAACCCGACTTTTAAAATACTATTTCAAACATTGGGCCGTATAATAGTCTATTGTCTACTTTCCAATCAAGTCACTTACCAGCGTAAGGTATCTATTGATGCTAGATGTATAGATAATAAATATTTGTTCCAAGTTTTTTTCCACCGTTATGCAGTCGCCCCGCACCTGCAGTTAAGAGTTCTTAGAGTTCTTAATTCTAACATAATGATAAATATCCCTTTCCCCGTTCACTGTTTTTTTTTAAATCTTGAACGTTCTTTATTTTATTGTTGCGTGCTTTTTTTTTTTTTTTTTTTTTTTATTTTCAGCTACCCTCAGGAGTTCTTTTGAAGCCCCCTCCCTCTTTACTTTTCTAAGCTTTCCCCCCCCCCTTTTTTTTAAGGGCCCATTTACGTTATGATTAAATACCGTCTTGGATAAGCATAACGAAAGTCGTTAATCTATATAGATCTTCAAAGAATCAATATATTCTGAACTTTTGTAGGATTTGTTACACTCCATTTTGTTACAGTAGGCGAGCTCGTCTGGGTCTGGGCACATGTGTTTCTCCCCCTCCCCCTAAGAGTGAAAATAAAGTAAAAGGTCTTTCATGGTAAACAAAACCAGCTTATTCTCCACATAGAACACATGAATAGCTGGAAAAAAACTTACAATAAATGGTGCATTTTTTTCTCTGCTGGGTATAGCATTCAAGATCAGTCCAGTATTCAAGAAGCAGTCCATTTTTTGCTCAGCAAGAGAGTTTAGAAAAGAAGCGTGGGGTCTATTCAAGGATCTTTTCCCCCTTCACAATTGCTGGGCTTTATGAAACCTATCTTCCATGCCTTGTCAGAGTTTTTCTGGGGACCAATTAGTGCTTTGTTGCAAGGCTTCTTTGCTGAATCTTTGAGCAGCAAGAAAAAGCTCTCTTGAGTCTCCCCTTATTTTGACTATTTCAGTCATTACTCAGTGTAATAATTAATATGACAACTGGACGCTGAAGTTTGTATAGAAACACCTCGGCTGCAGGAGAGAGCGTGCAGTGGGTGGTAACAAGCTACAGATCAGACCGAGAAGCCACACACACAAAAAAGAGAAAGGAATGAATGAAAAGAAAGAAAGAGAAGGAATAAAGATAAATAAATAGTTGGCACAACCCGAAGAAACATAAAACAGACTGGAAAGAAAAAACACAATCAGGAGGGAGGGGGGACAGAGAGAGGTTAACTTATTTTGAAACAGTTTTCTGGATCAGACACTATGTGCATCTAGTTTCCAAATTTTGTTAGTCTCATAACACAGAAAAGAGAGATTTCTTATGATCGGTCATGTTTAAGGCGTATTTCTATACACGTTGGAGGTGTAGTTTAATATTCCTTTTAGTAACAGTTTAACCCTATGGAAGGAGGTTTGCTGGCTTTGAGTTTTAAAGAACTGGCCATGCCAAACCACGTTAGAGGCTAATGCCCCATACTGCAGGTTTCAAGAGTCCTCTCCTGTAAAATCTGCCAGAAGAGGAATAAAGTGTATGCACTCTGCTCGTTTAAAGTAAAGAACGACAAGGATGTTTGAGTCTAGGGCCGTTATTGGGATCTTCTAGGAATATTTACTGGAACGGACCCTTCTCCACTTTAGAGACATTTCTTGAGCTGCCAATTAAAAAAAGTCTCCGTGTTTCTCGAACCATTAGGGCATAATAAATAATTAGAGGTTTTAAGCATATTAGATACAGCTCATGCTAATGAGCTACATCAGATATCATGGTAACCTGAAGTGACAGTTTGCATATAAGGCGGGACGGGGGAGCACTACAACTTTTTTCGAGTCTTCTCTCCTATGAAACCACAAGCACTGTGGATGTCTGCACTGCAGTTTTTCAACAACCCTCCCTTTTATTTTTTTTTTAATTTTTGCAAATTTGGGGGTGTTTTTAGTTCATAAAACCGCGTTATTATATCACAAACATCCAGCTCCCCCCGCAATCGCCATGTGTGATATGTAAGGACATGAAGTGCAAGGTTGCTCACTGAAGGCACCGAGGTGAGGATGAGACATGCCATTAGATATTATTGCCTGTGCGTTTTCCTTTCTCCTGGCTTGAAAATATTGCAACTCCTTCTTGATCCGTCAGTTCCCAGTCACGCTTGAAGTCACTGGCACAAAACAGCTGGGGTGGGGGGCTATATTCAGCCCCTGATTTCGTTGCCCTCCCACTACACTCTCTCTCTCTCTCTCCACATTTCCGAGGACATGGAAAAGGGTAGGGGCAGTTTGCCGAATTAGCTGAGGTCAGTCGTGTGTCTCCATTGTGTGGCCACGTGTCCCGTGTCCATCAGGAGCTCCCGAAGTCCAAAGCAGCCCGACTCCTTGCCGCACAGAACGGGAGCATAAATCAATCCCCCAGGTTCTCCCTGTTATTCCCCAGATGTCAGCGACTGATGCGGAAATATTTACTCTCCCTGCAGGTTGGAAGCAACTGTGCACAAACTAACACTTAACCTCTGTACCTTGGGCTGAGTTCAGTCCAGCTGAGAGCTCGTTAACCCTTCCCTATGTGAAGGTCACACTATACTCCCTTTCAGCACGATGTAGGTGAATAATGGGTGGAAGGGGTTTATTTCAAGATACAGGATTCTATTGGGTCTCAACCTGTACTCAGGTAAAACTGCCCTTGAAGTCAGTGGGAGGAGTTTTGCCTGGCCCCACTGTATGTATGTGTGCAAAATGGTTTGTGATGATGGCCTATTACATTCATATAGAATAGGAGTTATATTGCCAAACTTAACTTTAGATATAAGGGGCCAACTCCATGCCCATCTATGGCACCGTCCCAGCAATCAGTAATGGCGTTAATGAGGAATAAATCATACATTTGCCCCTTGAGTGGGTCTGTTGACGCCAGTGGAATTGCACAATGAGTGACTTTGGCTCACTGGTTCTAATTCACCTTTAAAAGGCTGATACTTTAGTTAAGATGAAGCCCTATGCAAGCTCGAAGGAGGAAGGCAGGCAGGCAGGCAGGTTCCTTTAGCTCCTAGGGTACTGTGGTTGTCCAGGAGAGGGCATCTTCTCAGCATTTCAGATGCGCCGATAGAGCATGTGTTTTATAACTTCCTCAACAGCTAATGATCTTTGCCTGCTCTGAGCATTGCATTGATTCGTCTTCTTAGTCAGGTTGTTTAAAACGATTACATCTCTTTAAAAGAGAGTCATCAGTAAGTGGTAAAGACAGAATAATGTGTGTATTGACCAAATACCTGGAGAGAGACAGCGCTAAGACGTTGCTATGCACCAATCTCTCCGTTTATTGACTCAATTAACTAGAGTGGAGAGAGGGGCAGGTGCTGATCCAGGTGCCGAGGAACTGAAATTCCCTGTAGTAACTGCTAACCTTCCATTGATTAATTGGGTTGCTGGAGTTTGAGCCCCCCCCCCCCTTTCTCCAGTTGTAATGATTTTTAAATCTTGAATAAAAAATTCAAATATGCAGTCAGTGATCTTATGAGGACAGAGCGCCACCTACCGACCAGCTGTAGGATTGTGAGAGGCAAAAAGGTACGTTGACAGAGAGATTCTCAGGCACTGCTTTTGCAGAGGGCTCATCTTGGGACTGAAACTTGATTCAGATACATGATAGGTATTTCTTCAGTGTTTACTTAGTTTAAAGACTTGGTTTGGCTTGTTCCATCACATAGTTACTGTAGCAGAGGATGGGACATGCAGGATGTAACAGTCTTAAGCTACACTAAATCGGCAAGGAGTTTCCAAGTAAAGGCAGACAGATGATTTGTGGTGGGGAATTAGGAGAGTTTGAACATTTGGGAGGGGAGTCAGCTAAGGAAAGGGGTGGAGTAGTTCTGTGAAGGGTGTCAGGAATTCAGCTGAGGGCCCTTCTCAGAGAACAGCAGGAAGATAGTGGTGTTACATCTCCAAGAAAGGGACTTAGTTTTCTTGGAAGATATTTTAATTTATCTTAATGGAACTTTTCAGAATTTTTTTTGCCACTAGGGGAATCTTTCTCTCCTTCTCACTGATTCTTCAAACTGTCTGGGATGTATTGAATAGGCAAGGAAAGGGGTAGACTCTTGGAGAATATTATGGAACAGTCCAGATTTTGACAGATATATCCCATGTCCTGCAAGTTGGAGTGATTCCTGGGTAAATTCCTGCCTCCGCAAAGGCACTAGGAGGGATCTTTATCCCAAGATAAGGGGGGATTCTGAAATCCACTACTGGCAAGGGGATCCCCCTCCACTTGATACCTATTACCTGTTTTCTCCTATAAATTGTTTTTTGCGACCATACCACCTTTGAAGGTCCCGGCTGACTTAGCAGACAGATAGATCCAGAGGGCTGGTGGCAACAGGCTGATGATACTAATATTATGATTTATATTATGTTAGGTACTAAAGGACCCAAAGGACACAGAGGCCACTTTATACTGGCAATAATAATAATAATTAATAAGTAATAAATAATATCTAGTTTTTATATAGAGAGAGTTTTTACTTTTCATCAGTTGATCTCAAAGTGTTTTACAAGGGAGGTCAGTATTATTTTCACCATATGGTATATATACATATACAGCATGTCTGTTTCAAAGAGCTTAGGGTATACATATACAAAATAGACAAAGAGTGGGAGGGGATACAAAAGTAATTATAAAGATTCTGAATGAATGATTTTTAGCCTTGCTAGTGCTGTATGGGTAGAATAAGAGGAAGGCCTAAGAAAGAAGAAAAGATAGGATAAGAGAATAGAAGTAGGACAAGACTGAAGGCATACAGGAACACAAAAGAGAAGGAAAGGGACAGGACAAAAGAAGGCAAAGAATCATAGGTGGCTGGTGAAAATATTCTATTTTGGGGCCGAGTCTGCCCCTCACTAACCCTACACTGGTGGGTTGTGTCCCATGGACCAGGACTGACTCCCTGCTTGGGCCCGTTGGCTCTCAAGGCCTCAGAAGATGTGTGCATCCACGCACAGTCAGAGACTTCCCTCCTTGACACCCCCCGCTTCCTGCCTCTGACACCACTGGAGGTGGTTCCTCAGGATACCCCCTTCTCGGGGACCCCTTCTTCTCCCAAACCCCTCAGGATCTCCCCCTTCCCCAGGATTCCCCATCTTCTCCCCACAATCCCCCCAAGATCTTTCCCCTTCCAGGGGACTCCCTTCCCCTAATCCCCTCAGGATACTTCCTCCCCTGGGACTCTCCTTTCTCCAAATCACCTCAGGATCTCCCCCCACCCCCAGGATTCCCCTTTTCTTCCCTAACAATCCCTTAAGCATTCCCCCTTCAATGGGATTCTCCTCCCTCCCCCCACCAAATCCCTTCAGGATCTTCTCCCTTCCCTGGGAATCCCCTTCCCCACAATCTCCTCATGATCCATCTCCTAATGCTCACACCACTGGGACTCCCTTTCTCTCCCCCACAATCCCCTTAGGATACCCGCTCTGCCAGGACTCCTCCTTTCCCTCCACAATCACCTCAGGATCCCTCCTCCCCATGACTTCCTCTGCTCCCCCAACACTCCCCTCAGGATCCCCCGGGATACCTCTTTCCCCCATCATCTCAGGATTTCCCTTGTGCCTGTGCTGACTACAGCTGTGGTGGTATCACATGGTGAGAGAGGCACTCTATTCGACCCTGATCCTGCAGGTTGCTGCCCATTGGTGGAGTCCCACTGTCTTCATTGAGGCTCTTTTTGGGTGCAGGGGCATGTAACAAATTGCAGAATCAGGGCCTCAGATCATTTAGGTATATAGGTCAAAATCAGCGTAATCAAAATGCACCTGAATATTGCTCCTGTTTTCTTGTATAGGGCCCTGGCTCTGCAGCATTCCCTCATCCCCCCATTCTCATTCTTTCCTAGCTTGGTCCTGTGCTGTTCTATGCAGATCCCATTACCAATCACAGCCCTCCTCCATGATTCTCTTGTCATATTGATCCATCTCACATAGTCCCTTCTCAGTACTGCAACACCCTAGCACTCTGATACTCCTGTGCCCTCCATGTCAGCTTTCACAGTTCTCTTCCTATATCCTCTCTTTGTGGCCTTTCTCTATGTTCAGGACATACTTGCTTACTAGACACACTTGCTTACTAAAGTAGATCCAACTGTAAACAGAAAATGCTGTAAATCCCGTATAATGTCAAACAGTGTCTAATGCTCACACAAGCCAGGGATCATCAATGTACGGATCAGAAACTGCTTAACAAAAGAGGAAGCCCTTTGCACAACTAAAATGAACATAGCATACAATATTAACCAAAAGGAAGGGATTTTAATTCAAACCATGCCATCTGTCCATGTTGGTCACAGATAGATACCATATGCTAGAGTGACTAACAGGACACTCCTGGAGAGGCTTGAATTCTGCTGCTCTCACTGCACACATGTGAATTGTTTGAGACTCTGGTGCCAGAATTTGGCAGGGGGTGGAAAGGGGCGTGTAGGGAAGACGCCCCCTCTAACCACACACAGCTGGAGAAGGAGGGGGGGGGGGGAAGCGTGAGGAGGGGTTGGACCTGCCTTTCATGCTAAACTTTAAATACCTTTGCACCGCACAGATCTGTCAAACCTAGTAAGGTCAGAAGGCTTTCTCTACACAGAGAAGAGTGCATTGCAGCCTGAGTATTACTAGCTTTAAAGCCTGGACACAGAGGTTTGCAAAATGAATGGAGATTCTTTTCAGGTAAGTAGTGTGGTATAGGCAGGTGTATCTGGTCTGGCAGGTGAAATGATGCTGCTATTTGGGGAGGATGGATGGCTTTTGCTCCTCTGATTTTGTACTGTGTTTGTGAGATACGGCATATTATTATTCACTTATGGTATGTGAGGAAACAAGGCTACTGTATCAGTAGTTGTGGTGCCCAGTCTGCTCCCTTTTGGACAGTGAATGCACTTTTCTGCTGTAAATTATATTTATATGTGTGCAGTAGTAACAAAAATCAAACAGTAAAACAGAGATGAAGGAGAGCCATTATAGCAACATCATAAGACCAC
>NW_020664598.1:10087593-10144088 GCF_002925995.2 Terrapene triunguis
GTACATTATTTGGGCCAAATTCTGTACTTATTTGCCCTAGTGCAACTGTATCAAGGTCAGAGTGGAACTGCCAAGAAAATGAAAAGGTGCAGCAATTTAAAAACGGAAATTCACAGAAGATCAAGGCAGGGTACAATTTTCAATAGTACTCAAGTGACTTTAAAAGTCTAACTCCCATTTTTTTCAAAAGTGCTTGAGGAGCATAAGTGTGTGTCTACACTGCAATTAAACACTCCTGGCCAGCCTGTGCCAACTGACTTGGGCTGGCGGGGCTGTAAAATTGCAATGTAGACATTTGGGCTCTGGCTGGCGCCTAGGCTCTGGGAATCTCTCCCTTTGTGGGGTCTCAGAGCTCATGCTGCAGCCTGAACTCAAATATCTGCACTGCAAATTTACAGCCCCACGAGCCCAAGTCATCTGAGTCGGGCCAGCCGCGGGTGTTTAGTTGCAGTGTTGACAAACCTAAGTCTCCTTGAAAGTCAATGGGATTTAGGCTCATAAGTGCCTGAGTCACTTTTGAAAATGAAACTTAGACTCCTAAGTCACTTAGGTATGTTTGAAAAATTGAACTTGTGTCATGTTTTGAAGTAGGAATATATTTCCATTTATAAATATTCCAACTCTGGAGTTTAGTAACATTGGGTGAAATCCTGGCCCCAGTGAAGTCAAAGGCAAAACTTCAATTGTGTTCCGTAGGGTTGGGATTTTACTCTTCATTCTTAATTTAATGAACTCTAAAATGTCTGATAATGAATGGCAGATTTCAAAATGAGTCATATTTTTCCTCTGAGATGTGCATTGTGGATCTCCAAATTTTGGAACATCATGTGTGCCTGAAAGGCCAACAGCAGCCTCTAAGCAAAACATTCAACCTATTGGTATTACACTTTCTTGCAAAATACTTGGGTCCAAACAACAACATGCTGTCTGCATTAGGGGTGGTGGCTTGGTCCAAAATGGTATTTAAGCCAACCATCTTGTTTTTATTTTACTGTCTTAAAAGGACAGAATGGGAAGAAAATTGCTGAACTTAATTTATTCTAGAGGTCTTTTGGATTGTCCTTAGTCTCCACAGATGCAAATTAATTAGGACTGGTTACCTGTGGGTTTTTTTTTTTTTACACAGGTAACAATAATTTAAGGCTCCAAATGCAAAATCTTCTCCCCAGGACTATCCAGTGGATTTGTGGCATGCTCTTGGGGACTTGATCTCATAAGCCCATGAGGCATATAGACAGTCATTTGTGACAGGTTTAATATAATTCAACTATTATTCATATTAATTAAAGGAAAACAAAGTTGCTGTGCTTAGCTATCTGAGAATTCAAAAGATAGGAAATACTCTTTAGCATGAATAAACTGTGCAAAGTATAAGAAAATGAAGTGCTCATACTTACATTAATACACACACATTAATATATTTTTAGGAGCATCTTTCCTACTAGGACCCAGTGTTGAGAGAGCAATGTGGAACATAATTGTTTCACACTTACACCTAGAATGAGGAACAAGCTTTCTAGTTTTCAATCTTTCAGACACTTAGGAATGTGCTTAACTTTATGTATGTAAATGGTTCCACTGAGTTCAGTGAGATGACTCATGTGCATAGAGTTAAGCATGTGTCAAAGTGGGCAACAAAATGGCAGATGAAAATCAGTGTTGATAAATGAAAATCAATAAACATTGGAAAACACAATCCCAACCATACATACAAAATGATGGGGGTCATAATTAGCTGTTACCACTCAAGAAAAAGAACTGGGAGTTATTGTGGATAGTTTTCTGAAAACATCCACTCAATGTGCAGCGGCAGTCAAAAATAGCTAACAGAATGTTAGGAACCATGAGGAAAGGGATCGATAAAAAGACAGAAAATATCATATTGCCGCTCTATAAATTCATGGTATGCCCACATCTTGAAAACTATGTACAAATCTGGTCTCCCCATATCAAAAAAAGATATATTAGAATTGGAAAAGGTACACAGAAGGGCAACAAAAATCATTAAGGGTATGGAACAGCTTCCCTATGAGGAGAGATTAAAAAGACTGGAACATTCTGGGTTGGGTGGGTCTCACTCTCTTTTTGATTTTAAAAACAAACCAAAACTTCAAAAGGTATCCTTTTCTTCTGAGAGCAGAACGGGAAAACTTTTGAAATCACTAAAGGTTCCATGAAACAGGAAAACAGTTTCCCACCCAGCTGTAATGAGGTTAGACTGAGGGCAGGGGCATAAGCGCCAACTTTCCCCAGCGCCGGTGGGTGCTCGCACCCCCTGACCCCGCCCCGACTCCACCCTTTCCCTGCCCCCATTCCAACCCCTTTCCCAAAGTCCTTGCCCTGACTCCGCCCCCTCCCTGCCCCTATTGGACTCCTTCCCCAAATCCCCGCCCTGGCCCCGCCTCCTCCCCGAGAGCGCCGCGTTTGCCCTCCTCCCTCCTCCCTCCTCCCTCCCAGGGCTTGCCATGCAAATCAGCTGTTTCGCAGCGCAAGCACTGGGAGCCAGGGGGGGGAAAGCGGGCACGCGGTGCGCCCAGGGGAGGAGGCAGAGCGGAGGCGGAGGTGAGCTGGGATGGGGAGCTGCTGGTGGGAGCTAAGCACCCACCAATCTTTCCTCGTGGGTGCTCCAGCCCTGGAGCACCCACGGAGTCGGCGCCTATGGATGGGGGGTCTGGCTGGGGTGCAGGGGTGTGTATGTGTGAGAGAGAGAGAGATGTAAAAGGGTAGGGAAGGCTCAGAAAGGAGGAGAGAAGCCTTGGCTAGAAGTAGAGCACCCAGCAGCTTCAGCTCCAATTTACTCTTGTTCCAAGGCTTCAGTTTTCTGGTTCCCCACCACTTCTTCCTGAGCCAGGGAGCTCTGCCAGTCTCTGGCCTCGCTAGTGAGGTCTTTCCCACAGGTCTCCTCCTGGCCTGGTCTCTAGACTCGCAACTTGTTCCTCCGGGTTAAGGGAGTCCACAGCTGACCTTCCTGGGGCTGAGTTGTGATTGAAGCAGGCTTTTCCAACCCACCAGAATTCAGGCCCTGAAAACAGCTACCCATCAGAATTTGCTATTCGTAGCAGCTTCTGGTACTACACTCAGTTTTTGCTTCCACATCAGTATTAATGACCTCCAAGCTTTCTCCCATAGGTCCCTCCTTCTAACAGATGGGGACCTCCTCTGTCAGATTGAGTTACTCTTCTCTCTCTCTCCCCCCCGCACACTTAACTTCAGCTGCACCCCCATGCACACATTTTGTGCCATGGGTAGTTCATGGGGTATCTGAAATATGGATATATGTAACAGGATTTTTAAAAATATAAGATACGGAATATATACACAAGTATATTACTTCCTATGTCAGCATTAATTATAAACAAGCATACTTTTCTTTAAACAAGGGAACATAAATTCATAGTTTGGGGCTAACTGCACTTCTGACCCCTCTCAATCTCCTTAAAGGCATCCTTTTTCGTTTTAGGCCTCTCACTATTACCTCTCTATGGGTGGAGACCTCTTCCTTCTTTCTCTAGGCTGGATGTGTAGGCTTGCAGACCCCTGCAATTCATTGTGATTATCTCAGCAGATCAGATCACAGGCCAACATCTGCACTTTGCCCTTCTCTGCACCTATTCCAGTCTGAATTCATCTCACTTGAACTTGGTTGACTAGAATTGTATATATTATTCCAGATGAGGTCTCACCAGTACCTTCTACAACAGCATTTTTTGAATCTTCTCACATATGAACACTAAAATACAACTTCTATACATAGAGTATCATTCGTATTTTTAAGTGTGCAATTTCTTCAAAACTGAAATATTTACCTTTACAAAATCTGGCTTCAGTAGGTATGTCTAACAAAGTAATTGTCTGATTATTTCATTAAATAAGTCACTGTTTTTCTTCCATACTTTTGTTAGGGTGTCTTCTGTGGTTTCAACATTGCTACTATCTCCATCTTCCAGATACATTTATGCAAACTAATAGTTTATAACTTATACATAATTAAGAACTAACAGTCAAAATTTGGCATTGCATACTTTGAGGATGAGTGCCCCACAGTTATGCCCATTCTGCTGTCTCTTGTGTAGAGGAACTTTTGTTGTCCAAACTTCCAGTTTCTTTACAGAGGAAGGATCTGAAATTCATAACACACATTAACTATCCAACCTCATATGTTGGTTTCATTACTAAGATGACTGGTAAAGATTTCAAAGCCTTGCCCCTTTTCTTAAATGAAGGGTTGTCCAAGAAATAACGAATGTGGGCATTCACCCACGAAAGCTTATGCTCCAATACATCTGTTAGTCTTAAAGGTGCCACAGGACTCTCTGTTGCTTTTGAAGACAGTGAATTTATCATATGGGGGAAAATTAAAACTTTAGAAATAAAAATTGAAAATTACAATAACAAGATGCTATGCTAACACTGTGAGATGTGATAATTTGAGAGAAGTCCAATTCAGGCAATCAGAATAAAGAGAAGACAAATTTGAGAAATGCTATAAAGCTATTTACAGACATGTTGCACTTATGAAAACTGACAAGGAATTCTTTGAAACATTAAAAAATGTATGAAAATGATGAATGTTTGTGGGGTGCGTGTGTGTAAGTAAACTATTCCACTGAATCAAGTCTCCTAGAGCTCAAATCCTCAAGGGTCTGGGCTCTAGGCTACACTATGCCTTTAACACCATGCCTTTAACATCATGAGGAGGGGGTGCTGATATTAGGTTGACCAGATAGCAAGTGTGAAAAATCGGGACAGGTGGTGGGGGGTTATAGGAGCCTATATAAGAAAAAGCCCCGAATATCGGGACTGTCCCTATAAAATTGGGACATCTGGTCACCCTAGCTGATATGGACCATCCATAGAGGAACACAAGCCCCTCTGCCACCCACATCCTACTTTGGCAACCGCTGCAGGTGGCTCACCCTATTTCCAGCAACCTTTAACCCCTCACTCTCCCAGAGTTTCCCCTTCCCTGCCACTGTCTGGCAACACAACTCCTCCTGCTTAAACCTTGGCTCATTCATCCTGTCCCCAGTGTTGCCTATCTGCTCCTCTTCCTCCACTCCTTCCATCCCCTTTACCCTCCTCTGTTTGTTTGGCTGCTGCACAAATTCTGCCCATCCTTCCCCATCCAATTTGCCTCCTTTCCCTCCCTACCGCTTCCACCCCAGTACCCTCGTTTTCAACAAGTAGCAAATTCTGAGGGCAGTTAAGGGCAAAATGTGCACAAGGGATTCCGGAGATGTCACTGAGATGCTCAAACTGCTTGAGCAGTGACATGCTCAGGAACATCAAGGTAGCTAATTCTGCTGGGTTAGCCAATATAGTTAATTTTGACACAATAGCTCCCTTGTAATTCTCTTCTGCAGGCTATCTCCCCTCTCTCTCTTGGAGTCACTTAACAGCTGGGTTCGATTAAGTTAAGACGGTAGCTACCTGATGACTGAGACTCCTCTGGCTAATCTACTGCTCCCTTGAATACCTGTTTCCTTAAAGGAGCCTGTCCAGTCTTCACTACCCCTAAAAGGGCACAGCCTACCCTGGTCACAGTATACTCCTTCCCACAAGCTCATGTACCACCAGTGTTACATAAACCACAGTTTGGGAACCTCTGGTCTATTGCAACATGTCTCAGGTATAAAGACCTGCACACTGCAAAACAATTTTACCAATTTCCAAGAGTAGAAAAGCCTCTGTTCCTAGTTTAAAAAAAAAAAAAAAAGACTTGATTCAACACATTAAAGTTAAGGGCCAAAGGGAATTTATTAGGGTTTGAGTACACGGTTGAAGTCACATGATCTAAAATGATCAGTTTTTATAGCTACTGTGCAGGTTTTGCACCTCTGATTATATACCATGCCAACTCACAACTTCCTCCTTTGTCAGACATATTAATCTGAGCCTATTACGGAGATCTGTACAGGGTTCTAAATATTATTTTAATTGCACTGTTGCCTGGATTTGAAAATGTTTTAGAACACAGGCTTTTAAAGTTAAATGTCCTCTCCACTTGCCTGACGTTTGTGTAATGGATGTGTTTTTTCCCAAGAAAAGCTGACTTGCATACAGAACATCAAACTCATCTGGGGCTAATATTTTAGAATTGTTTCCTCATTGTTAAAATTTTTCCTCATTAAATCGCGCAGAATATTGACATTTTTCTTACACAAGTGCTTCTTGTGTGAATGGCTTTCATTAGTCTGCTGCCATACTGTCTACTACTGATGTTTCCCTCAGGCTTCACAAGCTAAGTAGAGTTGGAAGGGGTCAGTATTTGTATGAGAAGCCTCCAGAAAACACACATATTGTGGGAAGTGGTGCTGATGATTTAATAGATGGCAATCTTTCCTTTACGCTGTAGTCTTTTAGCCTGTCTCTCTACACATGGTTTTTACCCACCCCTCCCCAAACCATCCAGACCCAGACCCCTCAATCACATGCTTATTTGCGCTTTGATCCCATGCTCATTTGCGCAACTGGGGGGATGAGTTAAAGCTGGAACAGTTTGCCCTGGTACTGGTATTTTTCACATCCCATCCTAAACTATTACCTAATGTTGTTTGTGTGCTATGAAACAGCTGCTGGTTTACCCCCTAATGGCATGGTGAAGTGACCTCTCTATATCCCTTACTTACCATGCAATAGTGTCGTAATCTAAAGTTAGTTAATGATTGTAAGGTGTTTTGAAAGCCTCATCTGAAATGTGCTATATTATTTGTATTACTGTAGCACCTACCAGCCCCAGTCCTGGACCAGGACCCCACTGTGCTGGGCACCGTACAAACACAGAACAAAAAGACAGTCCCTGCTCCAAATAGCTTACAATCTATACCAGCCCTTCGCCCTCTGGAGACTCCCCATACTGGGAGAATCCTCTTTGTGCCATTTGAGCATCCCAAAGGGAGCGGCACCTGGCAGAAAATGTTCCCTCAGCCTCTGGTGATCAGTGCACAGTCTAACACAAGTACAAAAGCTGGTCTGGAGAAGTAACAATATTTTATTTTTAAAATGAACATTGTTCTGTGTATCACTGCACCAGAAAATATTGTCCCTCATGAGTCCTTCCCTTTTGACTTCAGGGGCAGGGTTGGAGGCCCAAGGAAAGCCAGATTCCCTTGCTGAACCAAAGGCTGCAGACTCTGCCTTTGCTATTAGCAAGGCCTCTATCCTGGCATTGTTTTTCTCTTACACCGAACTCTCATTGATTTTTAGTAGAAGTTCTGCATGAGGAAAGATCTCTGGAGATGACCCCGAAAATACAGTTCTGAAGAATATTTTAGAGAGAGAAATGGAAGGGATGGTCTAGTGAATCGGGTGCTAGTCTGAGACTCCTGGGTTTATTTCTCTGCTCAGTCACAGGCTTCTTGTGTGTGCCCTTGGGCATGTCACTTAGTGTCAGATTTTTCCAAAGGCATTTAGGCACCTAAAGATACAGATAGGCACTTGGTTAGGTGCTTTCAAAAATCTCACTAAGTTAAGTGCTGAACTCCTATTTGATTTAAGTACCTTTGAGGATCTGGGCCTCTGTGCTTCAATTTCCCCCCTGTAAAACCAGGATAATATTACTTTCCTATCTCAGAGGCATTTTGTGAGGACAAATACATTAAAGATTGTGAGGTGCAATCTCCCCATGGTAATGGGGGCAAGGCACACCTTAGCTAGTGCATAGCAGAAATTGTGCTTAATTGTTTGAGGAAGAAAACTTAATATGTTATGAATGAATATAAATGAAAGCATATCTTACCATCTGTCACTATTCATTCAGCCTTTCATTGACTTTTTACATTTGCTGCACCATGTCTTTAATTTTGGTACCCACCCTGGGAGAAAGTCATTTCTGAAGTGCAATTTTGAGGGTGTAAGTGGTGCCTAGTCCTTGTGATGGCTCTATGCACTGCATGTGCATGTGTGTATGTAGTTCTGCTGAATCCTAAGGGGATGATTTAATGAAAGGAAAATCTAAAAGAAAGTCTTTTTGCAATATATAAGAAAAAAGAACATTAAACCCTCAAGTGTGCATGAAGTGAGCTTGGTGTGTCTGAAAGGTGAAGTGGGACATTGTTGGGGACTTAATGACACTAATCGTGGTACTTCCTTGAAGGGGTGGCTCATCCACAGCATATATCAGAGTAGCCACAATGCTGTTCTAATTTCCATGAGCAGAAGCAGCTCCCTATGCTAACCCGGGATGGGAAGAGTACACTTTGGCTCTGCCGTGGCACACCCCCTATGCTGGGGTAATGCTCAGATGTCTGTTTAAGGCAGCAGTAAGTCCACTTTGAGTCACTGGAGGAGGGCAAAGAGGACTTACTGCAGAGCAGAATAGGGCCCTACCTGTATAGTTGAATTTAAAAGAGTTTGTTTATCTTTCAGGAGACTATGTACATTGAAGAAAACACATATAAAAATGATATGATCTCTTTGATTTTCTCGCTGAAAGAAAAGGTTGGGGCGTTGGCTAAAGTTCTGCGCATATTTGAGGTAAATATTTTGCTTTTCTCTATGTCTTTAAAATGTCAGCCCTTTCAGTGCTACCCCCAGTTTTCACATGATCCTGACTTAAGGGCTGGGGTATGTTTCTTTTCTGGGCTCAAATTTTCCTTGTTTAGTTTCATCTGAGAGATGACTTTTTAAAAAAAAGACCCTCAAAACCAACTCTTCAATCATTTTTTAACTTGTGCAAGGGTTAAAAAAAATCTGCTCCCCCCCCATTCTTAGAAAATGATTTAGCAAACAAAATATGTACCCTAGAAGTGGTTGCATTTGACTAGCTTGTGGAGTGTGCCTGTGGATGTCTCCCATTTGGAGAAATGGTCTGAGTTAAACAGGATGAAGTTTAACAAAGACAAATGCAAAGTGCTCCACTTAGGAAGAAAAAATCAGTTTCACACATACAGAATGGGAAGAGACTGTCTAGGAAGGAGTACGGCAGAAAGGGATCTAGGGGTTATAGTGGACCACAAGCTAAATATGAGTCAACAGTGTGATGCTGTTGCAAAAAAAGCAAACATGATTCTGGGATGTATTAACAGGTGTGTTGTGAGCAAGACACGAGAAGTCATTCTTCCGCTCTACTCTGCTCTGGTTAGGCCTCAGCTGGAGTATTGTGTCCAGTTCTGGGCACCGCATTTCAAGAAAGATGTGGAGAAATTGGAAAGGGTCCAGAGAAGAGCAACAAGAATGATTAAAGGTCTTGAGAACATGACCTATGAAGGAAGGCTGAAAGAATTGGGTTTGTTTAGTTTGGAAAAGAGAAGACTGAGAGGGGACATGATAGCAGTTTTCAGGTATCTAAAAGGGTGTCATAAGGAGGAGGGAGAAAACTTGTTCACCTTAGCCTCTGAGGATAGAACAAGAAGCAATGGGCTTAAACTGCAGCAAGGGAGGTCTAGGTTGGACATTAGGAAAAAGTTCCTAACTGTCAGGGTGGTTAAACACTGGAATAAATTGCCTAGGGAGGTTGTGGAATCTCCATCTCTGGAGATATTTAAGAGTAGGTTAGATAAATGTCTATCAGGGATGGTCTAGACAGTATATGGTCCTGCCATGTGGGCAGGGGACTGGACTCGATGACCTCTCGAGGTCCCTTCCAGTCCTAGAATCTATGAATCTATGAATAGAAAGCTGGCTATATTGTTGGGCTCTACGGGTAGTGATCAATGGCTCCATGTCTAGTTGGCAGCCTGCATCAAGCGGAGTGTCCCAGGGGTCGGTCCTAGGGCCGGTTTTGTTCAACATCTTTATCAATGATCTGGATGATGGGATGGATTGCACCCTCAGCAAGTTCGCACATGAAAATAAGACGGGGGGAGAGGTAGATACTCTGGAGGGTAGGGATAGAGTCTAGAGTGACCTAGATAAATTGAAGGATTGGGCCAAAGAAAACTGATGAGGTTCAACAAGAACAAGTACAGAGACCTGCACTTAGGAAGGAAGAATCCAATGCACTGCTACAGGCTGGGGACCGACTGGCTAAGCAGCAGTTCTGCAGAAAAGGACCTGGAGATTACAGTGGATGAGAAGCTGGATATGAGTCAGCAGTGTGCCCTTGTTGCCAAGAAGGCTAACGGCATATTGGACTGTATTATTAGGAGCATTGCCAGTAGATTGAGGGAAGTGATTATTCCCCTCTATTCGGCACTGGTAATGCCATACCTAGAGTATTCATCCAGTTTTGGTCCCCGCACTATAGAAGGAGTGTGGACAAATTGGAGAGAGTCCATTGGAGGGCAATGAAAATGATTAGGGGGCTGGGGCACATGACATACGAGGAGAGACTGAGGGAACTGGGGTTATTTAGTCTGCAGAAGAGAAGAGTGAGTTGGGATTTGAGAGCAGCCTTCAATTACCTGAAGAGGGGGTTCCAAAGAGGATGGAGCTAGGCTGTTCTCAGTGGTGGCAGATGACAGAACAAGGAGCAATGGTCTCAAGTTGCAGTGGGGGAGGTCTAGGTTGGATATTAGGAAACACTATTTCACTAGGAGGGTGGTGAAGCAGTGGATGTGTTACCTAGGGAGGTGGTGGAATCTCCATCCAGAGAGGTTTTTAAGGCCTTGCTTGACAAAGCCCTGGCTGGGATGATTTAATTGGGATTTGGTCCTGCTTTGAGCAGGGGGTTGGACTAGATGACCTCCTGAGGTTCCTTCCAACCCTGATATTCTATGATTCTATATTTCATAACTATGAATGTATAGAGATTATAATAGGGCCTGATTCTTCACTTCCTTGCACCCTGTGTAGTCATTGAGTGCAGACTCTGTGTAAAATGTTATCGGATCAGAATGGCAGCATTTTACATCCACTTTGCACAGGTGTTTAGAGCTACACAAGATGTGAGGCAGTTGAGAATCGGGCCCAGGATATGTAAAAGCACTTTGGGATCCTGTGGGAAGAAAGGAGCTTCATTGCTGTTAAAACATCATCCACGCACATTTCCCCAAATGTCATGGACAATGTTTAAAAAAGCCCATGGAATTCGTGACACCTTTGACAGCTTTAGTTGTGACACGTAGGGCTGTGGACATAACCCCAAGCAAATCCACTGGTTTCTTTGGTTTTTAGAACTTGAAACAATTGATTAATATTATTCGAGCAATTGTTTAGGCAGATTACTGTAATGAACTGCAGACTACATATTTTCTATTAGAAAGTTGAATTGACTGGTAAAGGAAAGGGTACTGTAGTGGCATAGTACAAATGAAAACAAAAAATGTCCCAAGACATCTTCAATTCATTAAGTGGAAGGGGCATACATAGCTATCAGAGCTACAGAGCTAGTGTCAGTCTGTGGATAGCAGTATGGCCCTTTGACGGTATTTCCACTTCTTAGGGACATGCACATCTGAGGGGTTGTTTACACATACGGTTAACTCCATGTGTGGACATTTGCACAGAGATACAGTGACTCTGCGCTGCTCTCAGGTGCCCATCTCAGCACACTTTGCCATGCTCCTGTTGATCCCTTCCATATCCCCGTCCTGTGGTAAGAATGGTAACAAGAGAATGATCAGCATGATCTTATATGAGGAAAGACTTGAGTCTGGAAGGGGGCTATAATCAGCACTCTTCCCTGTGACCCCTCCCCCCTTCCCACCAAGGCCATGACCATTGAATACCAGAGAGACAGAGTCTGGACAGAGGGGATTTGACAATATCCGAGATGGGGCACATGATGACATTTACACTTAGCCTACCCAGCCCCCACTTTCAATAGGAGTTCAGCCAAAGGAGCAGGTTTTCCATTCTTTTCACCCCTTTCACCGGATGAAGCAGAGGGGATGAAAATGGCTTTGGTATTCAGGTTAGAAATGGCTCTGTTGGTCACATCTGTTTGACTCAATTGAGGGTGTACAGGGGACATATTTTCTTACTGGGGAGCCTGTCTGCAGGCACCATGTCTGGCCTGGTGGTGGTCCCTTGGCCCTTCTCAAAGGAGACTGCACATGGAAGAAATCTATGGATTTCTGGTTGTCTATGGGCATGTTTAAGCCTCATTAATCTGTTCAAAACTATGCCACATTTGTGCATGAAATAGGGCGGGGGGGAAGCCAACACAAAGGCTACAAAATATGGTTCAAATGAAATTGTTCCATGGAACGGAGTCTGCATTCTATGAGTCTGTTGCCTACTAAAGCCAAGCCCAGCCCCCCACAGAGTTCTTCATATTGTGGTTCGAGGACCAGTGTGACGCATTTGGAGCAGCTCTGTAATAATTTATGACTACTGTGTGTTGGCCTGGCTGTTGGCATGTTTTCTGTGTGGCTATAGTAGGTTAAATCAACAGGAGAGAGTGTGTGGGGGGGGGGGGGGAGGGAGGGGAACAAACAGGAAAGAAAAGAATAACTCCTGATAACTCCCAAGAGTTTGTGAAGAGTGATAGCTTTGACATTGACCCTTATCTATTAGCTGTGGTGATTTTTGTCTCCTCTTCAGCCAACCTACAAAACCAGTTTGGACCAGGACAGGAAAAGGCCAACTGTCACAAGCTGACTAGCCCCTTTGAGAGGGAGCAGGGTTCAGTGCATCTCTGATTACCTGCTGCTCAGCTGGGCTTAAGGGAAGGCACCTGGGGGCTGTAATACTTTGGTCTAATTTTGGTTGTTGCGATTAGTGCATGGGTGCTGGTGGTCTGTGATATACAGAAGGTCAGGCTAGATGATGTGGTTGTCCCTTCTGGCCTTAAATTTTGTTTCACCTGGACCTTATAAAGGGAAAGACACCAGCAAGGAAAGGGCTGCCTGCTGACCCCTTCAGGCATAACATTAAAGAGACTGATTGGGGAGAAAAGGAAGAGAGTGAACCTGGCAAGAGGTAGCCAGACTCCTGAGCTTGAGAAGCTTGTCTCCAGCGAGTCCTGAGAAGCATCTGGGGACAGGTGGCAGGATGTATAATATTAAGAAATGTGTTTTTAATCATAAGAAGTCATAGAATTGTAGGGATAGAAGGGGCCTGGAGAGATCATCTAGTCCCTTTCCCCTGCACTGAGACAGGATGAAATAAACCTAGACCCCATTCCTGATAGGTGTTCCTTCTAACCTGTTCTTAACCTCCAATGGTGGGGATTGCACAACCTCCCTTGGTAACCTGTTCCAGTGCTTATCTATCCTTCTACAATTTTTCTTAATAGCTAACCTAAGTCTTCCTTGCTGCAGATTAAGCAAATTATTTCTTGGCCTGCTTTCATTGGACATGGAGAACTGATCACCATCCTCTTTATAACAGCCCACAGCATGTTGGAAGACTGTTATCAGATCCCTGCTCAAGACAAATAAAACTGGACACGTTGAAACCTTTCCTCATAGGTCAGGTTTTCTCAACCTTTTATCGTTTCTGTTGCTTTCCTCTGGATTCTCGCCAATTTGTTCAAATTTCGTAAACTGTGGTGCCCAGAGCTGGACACAGTAGTCCAGCTGAGGCCTCACCAGTGTTGTGTGGAGCAGAAGAACTACCTCCTGTGGTCTACCCATGACATACCTGTTGATATACACCAGAATATTAACCTATTTTGCAACTGCTTCACATTGTTGGCTCATGTTCCATGTGTGATCCATTATAACCCCCAGATCCTTTTCTGCAGTACAACTAGCTAGGCAGTTATTTCCCACTTTGTAGTTTGTGCATTTGATTCCCCCCCCTCCCCAAGTGCAGTAATTTACACTTGTCTGTAGTGAATTTCATCTTGTTGATTTCTCCAGTTTCTCCAATTCTCCAGTTTATCCAGGTTACTTTGGAGACTAATTCTGTCCTCTGAAGTGCTTGCAACCCCTCCCAGTTGATGTCATCCACAAATTGTATGAGTATACTCTCCACTCCATTATCCAAGTCTTTAATGAAAATATTGACTAGTACTGGACCGAGGACAGATCCCCGTAGAACCCAACTAGGTATGTCCTCCCAGTTTGACAGCAAACCATTAATAACTACTCTTTGATTATGGTTTTTCAACCAGTTGGGCACCCACTTCACCATAATTTCATCCAGACCACAGGTCCCTCATTTAGAGAAGAAGCTTGTTCCAGGGAGAGGGAGCAGTCAGCATTCATCATCTGGGCAAAGGTGGCAGGGAACATAATATGCTGAGACAAGACATTTGTCTCCAGAAGGAGAGTCTGGAGAGAGCTCACCTGGCCACAAAGGTGGTGGGGGAAGTGGGATATTTAAGCATTGACCAATATGGCTTAAAACAGTTCAAGGAAGAAGCGCTCAGGAATGGGTGAACTGGAAGAATTTTAAGGCGAGAGAGCTATTATTGCTGAACATAAAAGTTTAGAATAGGGTAAATTTTTCTGTTTAGGGGGGAATGATAATGTGAGATTGTATTAATAAATAAGGCTGGCTTGGGCACAAACACAGGTAAGCCTGTTGTAATTCTTATATGGAGTCTGTAGTGCCATGGCCACCACCTGCCTCTACTTCCCCTTCATCAGGGCCTTTAAGAATTCACAAAGTTGCTAGTCACCTTCTCAGCCCCAAATTCTTTAATTCACTCTCCACCAAATTGGCAACAAAGCTTGTCAAAAACAGAACAAAGTCCAGAACAATTATCCATTCCAGAGCCACACAATCTCCTCTTAGGCTTCCGTAGCTTACTGGCAGGCTTCCTACCTCTGGTAGTCTCAGATACTTCTCTCAGTCACACTCTTCCCTTGCAGCTTCCTGCTGCCTTTTATATTTTAACGACCTGACTTCTCTCAGGGTCATTCATCTTGTAATCAGGGCTGGCTTGGCCCCAGGCTTTCTAGCCCACAGGGCAAGCCACCCTGTTAGAGTCCCTAATTGGGGGGAGGAAGGGACACTGCAGAGCCACACTTTGTCAGAAGGATGAATGGCAAGGCAGGCATGTCCTATTATAGCCATGAACACAGGATATCAAAAGATCTTTGGCATGTTTAAAAAGGAACATTGCCTCAAGAGAGGGGAAAGTTGTTTGGGGGAACCAGACTGCAACCCAGGCACCTGCTGGAGGTGTCAGAGGAATTAGGCCTGCCTAGGTTACTGGCAGGGGGTGGTAAAGCCATTAGGTAACACAAGCATTAGTGTAGATGATCGTTTTAAAATCTGTTTTCTCAAAGCTTTGTTCCTACAGTTAAACAAATGAGACTTTGGTTTTAAGAAGGTGGCTTAGCCACTGTATACCCCACTGGTCAGACTCCTGAAGGGAAGAGCTGCAGAGGCTTATCCTATTCAAACCTGCTTGGTAAGCATGGTTGATACACAGGGTACTGAAGCCCAGAGCCCAGTCTAGGAATGGGAATATTGCAGAATTTCACCCCAGGGGAGGTAAGGGCATGAGGCCTGACACCTGAGGGGATGTACTCAGAGCAACCCAAAAGAGGCTAGAGGTGCAGCTAGCCCTGCAACTGTGACACCAAGTTTAAGGGAATCTCAATGTGCTTTTGGGGTGCACTGTATTTATTGTATGCAAAGAGCCCTCAAGGTCATGTCTGTGACTGAGGGACTGTCCATAGGTGCTGTTTTGTAATTCTGTGCTTTGAAACTGAGCTCTTGTTTTAGTACAATTCCCACTTGTCTCCAGAAGTGCACTGCACCCCTCCTATTGATAGGAATTGGTGTTTTATCTGCTAGAATGTTACCACCAGAGTTGAATCATTTCTATGTAACTGCTTCTATGTGTTTGACTGCTTTAAATTCAAACCACGATTGGGTAGATCTGTTTTTGTCTTATGTTTATTCCTGATTTATATTCTTTCAATCAGTTTTCAGAGTCAGGTCTGTGACTTTGAGAAGTGCAATCAGCTGACAATGATAACCATTCTGGTCCACAACAAAGGATGGGGTGCATGGGCAGGGTGACCATGTATCCCTTTAAACTAGGAATCTCTCGGTTTTCAGCAACAGGCATCGAGCCACGCTTTTAGAAGTGCTCAGCACGCACAACTGGGACCAGATTTTCCAAGAGAGTTCGCTCCCATTTGGGCAGCAAAATAAATGGCCACATTTTCAGAAGACCTCAGGACATGGAGTGCAAGTGGGATGCTGAGCTCTCTTGAATATCTAGCCCTAGTGTTTTGTCCCATGCTTTGTAAGTTGTGGGACAAAACGTCAGGGCCAGATGGAACACTAGAATGGTGCCCTGAAGGAGTCATCGACCAGCTGAGCTGATGAACCGGGCAGCGGGCTGGCTGAGTGCATGTGTTCCTCAAGCATCATTTAGGACCCAGCCCTGCCACCGTTTGCTACCCGGCTCTACTTCCACCCCCCAGAAGGTTTCCCAGTGAGCCCCCCAACCCATCCTCCCCTGCAGGGTGAGCCAAATCCTCATGGAGTCAGAGGCTCATTCTTAAACTGAGCTGTGAATCCAGCTCCACCGTTATAAGCAAGTGGTTACAAACCTAACCTGAGCCAGATTCAATGTATCCACCATCCCTACACCAGAGGTGAGTACCAGACCATGGCAGTCCATTTGGTGGATGAAAGGAAGCCTGTTTCCCTGTCCTTATTTACTACAGTCCAAATCTAGTCCCCATTAAAGTAAAAGGGAGTATTTCCCTTAACTTCAGTAAGCAGTGGATTGGTGATGAGATTGGTGGATTGTTGATGGCCTGTAAGAACTGTTATTCGCCAGAATGTTTGTGGAAAGAGAAGTGCTGCAAATGTGCATGCAAATCTTCTTCAGGAACTGATATGGCTTCCATTAGTGTAACATCAGAGCAGCTCACAATCTTTAATGTCCTCACAACACTGCTGTATTTTCCAGAAGGGGAAAGGAACTGAGGCACAGAAAGAGAGACTAAGTGACTTTTCCAAGATCACACAGGAAATCTCTGGCAGAGAACAGAGTCCAGACTTCCTGTGTCCTAGGCTAGCATCCTAACCACTGGACCATTCCTCTTCTGTGACACCCATGTGTCTGTTCTCAAGTACTCATGTCTCTCTCTCTTGGAAGTTGGCATCTGAAAGCTGTTTGTGGGTTTGGGAGTCAATCAGTCAGGTAGCAGAAGTAGTACCTTGTGACTAAGGTGACCAATCACATACCATCAATAGCAGCTGATTCTGCCAGCCTTAGTCATGGTGAATAGTATTCATCCTGTTTTACTGATCTTAATGGGATTATGTGCAAAGCAAGGTACTGCCCATTGTAAGTAAGGGTGGCAGAATCTGCTTTTATGCTGTAAAGAAACACGTAGGACGTCACTAGTGGCTTCGACCACAGGAATGATTTTACAGTATGGTAGACCAAAAAAAAAAATCCCTGTGCAGAAAACCAAAACCATGGATGGATGAAACACTGGCCATGTGAGGTAAGGAAAATCCTGCCCAGAGCCAGATGGATTAAATAATTAGAAAAAAAATAATTTTTATTTTTTTTTTTTTTTTTTTAATGCTGACAGACCTGGTCGTCGACAGGTTTGAACCTGGGTCTCTGGAACTTAGTGCATGAGCTAAAAGCCATATGCCTGTTAGCTAAGGCTGTAGAGCAGACTCATTAATTGCTTTCTCTCTCTCTCAGTGGTCTTGATGCCACTAGCTGGGACGGAACACCACATCCAGGAGGTGTGTGGGTTACAATATGATGCAAATTGTTACCTCGCTTTCAAATAGGAATCACTCTGATTTTGTTGCGTAATGTTCTTTTCAAATAGCAGAACTTTGCCCTAAGGGCCAGGCTCTGATAGCCTTGCTTGCGCAGTGCAGCACCTTTGATTTACATGGCTGTACTCCTTGTTGTTATGTTGTTATCACATAAGTTGTTACATCATGTGAGTAAAGATACTTGAACCTGGCCCAGAAGTAAATGGTAACATTGAGTCAGACCCTTTGCCTTCTGAGCCAACAAAGATGACTGTGGTAATTTTTTTTTTCTGTTTAGGGAGCTAACTTTGTGTTCAACAAATAATGACCACTTTGAAGTTTATCTCTTTGACCATCATGAATGTACTGGGCTTTTGCTGAATTTTGGATTGTTTCCAAAACAAGAAGAAAAGCATACAGGTTACACAGGCACAGGCATGTTTTGCAAAGCAATTTGTCCCTAGAATTTAACTCAGTACATTAGTGGGATAAATAAGACCTCTCCCCCTTCAGCGCGCACACAACTTCCTATGTAAACCTATTTCCACTACAACATGCACCAGCTATAAACACTTCCTTTGCTGCCCTGATTTGGACACTGCGGAGGGGTCATTTCATAGCTTTTAACTTCAAGACAGAAAGCACTGTTATGTCCTGGGATAGCGCTAACGAGAGCTATGCAAATTATTGAGTTTTTTCCCCCCCCCCAAATTTTTTTTTTTAAAAAAAGGGGAGGGTTCCCTCGGTGATACAAAAGACGAAAAAATATTAGTTTCTGGTAAGATGAAATGTTTCATTTCAATGTTGGGCATTTTTAATTGCTTTTTCATTTTATTAAAAGCAAAGGACATTTGGAAATACCATTCACAAAACCACAGGAGGATGAGGTAGGCTCAGTTGTGACCTTGCCCTAGGTCCTGAGCAAGGGGCAGTGGATAGCTCCTTTCTCTCAGGAGCAGGCAAGGAACCAGACTGTGACTCAAAGTAACTATCTGGTTCCTGGTTCTGCCTTGCTCCATGGGGAGAGAAATCTGCACTAGCCTTACACGGAAGGCAGATTACTTCCCAGGGCATGCCGGCTCAGTTTAGCTGGCTGCCACATGAATGGGCCGGGCAGTAGGGAGAAGGGGCAGAGCCCTGTGTGCTTTGTACAAAGCTGTATGTTTCATGGTCATTTAATTTGTATTTAATACATTCAGCAAACTCTGATCTCATGGGCTTTGGCACTTAGACACTGCTGTGATAAGTGCCTGAGAACAGAGGGTCTCAAGATGCTTGTCACAACTCCCAAGAGGTGTCAGGAGGTTGTGACCACTCTGCCCTTCCCCCACTACTGAATGGAAGGGGTCCTGGCAGATCTCAGTTAGACAAGAGGGGTGTCATGGAGGGGTGAGGGTGAGGTCCCAGTATGGGAAAGGGGGTTGCAGTATAGAGACAATTGAGAATCCATGCCTTAAAAAAACAGAGCCTAAATGAACTCTCCCTGCCCTAAAAGAAAGTCTCTCTCCATTGACTTTGAGGAAGATATTCAAAGGCACTAGGCTCCTAACTCCCATTGACTTTCAATGGGAATCAACTGCTTAACTGTCATGTGTGTTTTTTGAAAACCTTCCCTTTTAATGGGACTCGAATCTTGCCCACAGTTAGCCAGGGGTAAAAACCGCAGCACATAATTGTATATAAAGTTGGTAAGAAAGAGCATGGAAATGTTCACTCTGGGAGTTTTTACTCAGTGTTTGCCTGAAAATTCAGTAGTTATGCAGCCACATTGTAGGAATGTTGTGATAGGTCTGAGGTCGCTTAGTGACAAAGGCCATGGAAACAAGCTACAGATGGATTTTTATAGCTGTCTTTGGTTTTTAAGAATCGAGTACAGGGGCGTGTAGCTCACAGAGGGAAGACACAAATGCACTGTTGGAAACAGTAGCCTAGAACTATCACTCCCTTAAGGCTTCCTAATATATTTGTGAAAAACACATGTGAAAATGTAACCTCTTCAATGATGTTTTGTTAAAAGACTTGTTAATGATGGGCCAACGTCTACTACCAGTGACACCTGCAGTATTGCCAATTCCAATCATTCAAAAATCATGAGACTGATTTCCTCCCCCCCTCCCCCAAATCATGACTTTGTCTTCAAAATCACGAGACTTTTAAAAATCATAAAAGTTGGGTTCTTTTCATTTGATGGTTTTGAACCCTTAGGCTACACCTGGGTCATGTTTTCAGGCTTTTTTTCTGCTACCATGAGGCTAGATGCTTCCTTTTTTTCTCTCTCTCTCTCTGCAAAACAATAACTGTGGTGAGACTCAGGCTAAAATAATGGGAACTGGCACCCCCACTGAAGACTGGAGGGTTACATAGCGCAAACTGAGAGCGATCATTGACCCTAATGGTGAAATCTGTTACCTCGTGATAATGATGAACTTATAAATGGCAAGTGTAGTGTCTTTAAATAAATGCAAGGCAGACAGCTATATGCTTACAAGCATCTCTGCAACTGAACAATTCTGACAGGGGATTCACTCATGCTGAAGCCTCTTTCAGTTGGCCAAATAGTCACAAAGGTGCTGCAAAGGAGCCATAAATCCCACGTAAGGAAGGCCCCTATGCAGCAGGTTTTCCGCAGCAGATTTTCCACAGCAGGCTGAAGGCAGGAGGAGGGCCTGCTGAGGTAGGAGGGGGACTGGCCAGGATGTGCCCACCCCCTGGGGATTCTGCACAGATGCAATAGGCGAGAGGAGCAATTGCAGTAAGGGCACAAGTTAAAGAAATAATACACCCCAGGAGGTGAGTTGTGTTGTTTGTTTGTTTGTTTTTTTGCCTTCTGGTTTCTGAGCTTTTAGAGGACACTCACGTCGAGTTTACAAGCTTTCATCTGCAACCAGGAGGGCTAAAAACATACTTTAAAAAAAAACACTAAACCCCAAATTCTCCTTTTGGCTCCAGGAGCTGGAGCTTTAAGTAAAACATCAAATATCATGAGACTAACAATAAAATTGCAAGAACTGGCAACACAGACTGCATCCTACTGAGTTCTGAATCATATAAAATATAATTACAATACCATCGGTAGACACCAGGTGGAGAAGTTGTACCAAAATGAAATTGGGTGCTGACTAGAAACTCAAGTAACAGAGCTGCTGTAAATATCTTGAAGTGAAGATGTTTATTACCAATACAAAATATCTGAAAACATAATTATGCAAAACTATCAATTGGGAGGGGTCAATTTCTGTGACTGAATTTCTGTTTCCAAAACAGTGATTGTAACTTACATTTATATGGCTCCAAAAGGATCCCAAAGCACTCTTTACAAAATGACAACAATATATATTTATATAATAGACACATAATTTTCTTTGCCCATTGCTGAGATGCAGGCATCTCTTGAATGAAAGGCAAAAATTGTTTGAGAGCATATAACACTACATCCTAGAGTCTGTTTTGCATTATACAAGATTTTAGGACAGGAAGTGAAGAATGCCCTCCACAGAGCTCTTCTTCAGACTGAAGGAAGCTTGTCTCTTTCACCAACAGAAGTTGGTCCAATGAAAGATATTACCTCCCCCAACTCTTCTTACTCAAACCTGGGGCCAATATGGTTACAACAACTATGGAAGAAACTGTCATATAAGGACAGTTTTTCTGTATTGTGTTCTTCTGAGCAAACTACTGATTGTAATACAAATGCACATAATAAATTCAGATCAGTTCTGTTTACAATGTAAGCAGGAAAGGATGTTTTTGTAGTTAAGAGCACTGGTTTTAATAGAAATGAAAATAAAATCGTGTGTGTGTGTGATGAGATAGATATATATATTGCTAAGGATAGGTAAAGTTACATAATTCATGATGGGATATATACAGTTCAAAAACTACACATTCAATCCCCCCCCCTCAATGATGGTTTGAAATAAAGGCATTGCATTCTGCCTTCAGCTTGTAATACAGGGTGAATTTTGACCCTGAGTAATTTAAGCACCATGAGCCTTTAATGCAGCAGAATTTCAGATCGTTTGGACCGCATTCGCATTCTGCCCCAGATTCTCTGCTATGCCTAGTATCTGCTGGGCATGGAGCAGATTGGTGGAGAGAGGGCTACCAGACAGCTGGCTGCCCCTCTGTGTTTCTGAGGTTGGTTCATGGCTGGCCCTGTACAGTTTAGGGCATTGTAGAGCCTGATTTAAACTCTGCCAGGTAAGCGTAATTACTGTTCCCCCTTCCATCACCTCTGTACAGACCGTATGTCAGGAACAGATGGGGAGTGGAGTAGGAGCTGGCTGTGCCAGATTTGCACAAGCCAAGGACTGAAGAATTATCAGATGGCCAAATATGACCAATTTCTGGCCTCTACTCCTGGATCAGTGGAGAAGCGGGAGAGAACCTGGTCTCACTTATACAGATGCAAATTCAGAATAGCTTCTCTGATTTCAGTGGAGTTATTCCAGAATTACATTGGTGTAAAGGAGGTGGACATTTGACTTGGTGAGTATACATCCTCTTTTAGTCTGACCAAAAGAAACCAGCATGAGTCTCTTCTGCCTCCCCGGTGAACTAGAAACAATCTGCTGTATAACACGATAGCAAATCAATAGGTATTTCCTCTGTATTTGTGCATTAGTGGTGCAGCTGGATGAGTAGAACTTGAGAGGACAGGTGACTATAATAAGCAAAATAGCTCCTTTTGCTTTTTACATCAGGCCAGCTTGCACCGGGACCAGTGGGGTAGATAAAATAGGGAGAAGGTACAAAACAGCCCTCCCACCCTAGTCCTGCATGTTGGCACCAGGTCCCTTTGCATTTCAAGACCCTGCACACCAGGCCCAAGACTTTCCAAAGGGAGTGAAGCAAGCATAGCAGAGCTGACTTGTCACAAGAGTGGCACGCATGCTGGCTGCCTGCTCCATTGTTTGTTTTCCAAGGTCTCCTGGACAAATCATTGCTGTGTGGCCCCTGTTGTATTCATTTAGAAGATGAAACGTAGAGGCCAAAGGTGTTAATTCAACCCAGTCACTGTTTAACATTGAACTTTGTTTAACATTGTTTAGGGTTTGGTATGCAGAGACCTCAGCCTGCTTAGCACCATGGCAAACCCACCATTAAACATCCTTTTTAACCTTTTATACAGAAAAGAAGGGGAAAACAGTTAAAGCATTTGAAATGTAAGGCTTTTATTTTAACAGCATCCCTTGTTCCCTTTCCCTTTTTAGAAGGACACCCCCCCCCATGTTTGACAGTCTCTTAAATGGTATCAAAGATGGTAATGACTGTCCCCTTGGGGGGGGGGGAGAGAAGAAGTTAGTTGACATGAGCTGAAGCTGCTGCCGTTGTTAGTCTGATCCCATTTCATCTCAGGTGGTGTTTGGGATTCAGCTGGAGTTGGTACAGGTGGTGATGTCATCTGGGTTTCTCTCTCTGGCCCGGTTTGCTCAGGACATCTCTCAGGATCAGGATGATAAAGATCCTGAGTCCCAGAAACAGTGGGAGAAGCAGCCATGATCACGAAGCTTACTTGTAGCATACATCTGTTCTTCTCTTTTCCCTCCAAAGTCTCTTTCTTTAAGGACCTACAAAGGTAATGGAGGGAATAGCCCATCCCTTCATTATTTTGTCCACCAATTAGGCCTAATATCTGATGCCAATTTTGATTAATTAATTTCCAGTTCCACAACTTCTATTTTTACCAAGCATGATTTTAACATAGTCCTTGAGTTTTAGCAGGAGTTTTTTAGACTAAATCAGTTTTTCTTCTACCTTTTGCACCTGTTCCCATCAACATTTATTACTATAGGCTATTGTGACATTTTATGAACTTTTACATACTTTTTACAGTTGAGCCTACAATGAGGGTAAATTTGTAGTCCCAATTATTACAATACCCCTCTGTCCCTCCCCCCTGCCAATCAGTACAGTCTGTGGGCTTCATTCTCCACTCCCTTGATCTTTGTTTTGTTATTTATTACAGTAATATCTAGGACCTTCCCCCCCGTCCCCCAACATGGGCCAATTGTGCTAGGTGCTGTACAACCTCAGAACAACAAGTCCTTGTGCAATCATTTACACCTGTGCACAGTGAATATAAAATGTTACTGTCAGTGTGAGTAGAGCATTCTGGTTTGGTGGCATTTTACCACCATTTTGCACAGTTGTCTGTGACTACACAAGGTTCCAGGCAGTGAAGAATAAGGCCTAATGGTCCAGATTCTGCCCCTGGTGTAAATCCTCAGTAGTTGCATTGACCTCATTGGATTTATTGTGGATTTACAATGGCCCAGCTGACAGCAAACTACAGCCCGCTGTCTCTGGTCTCTGTAAAAAAAAAATCTAGTTTCAAGTAATTTTAACTTCTAAGTCTTGAGCACTGTAATGATCTCTTACCATCTAGCTAAAAAGCAAATACAAAGTAAGGTCTGTGTGCTCCACAGAACTTTATGGTTCTAAAACAAATTGTCCCTAGGGCTTAGCACAGTCAAACACATTCTCTGCATTCAGACAGCACAACTGGGGAGTATCTTTCAGGAGCAGACGTTGGTGAATGTGCTTTTGAACTTTTCAACTTACTGTACTGGTATTTAGCAAAACAACTTAAGGTAATCAGTGGTTTGCAGACACAGACACAGAAGAGCACCATGCACACTTCTTCCTTTCCTACCAGATTCTGAACTGCCTTTTGTAGCAAGGTGAATGAGGTCATTTCTGTGTTGCTGATCCCCAGCTGCCTCACTGCACTATGCAGCACAAAGGGGAGCAAAACCAAGGAGCAGACAGGCCCAAACCTGAATTTTCTCTGTCTTCATGGGTCTCAGCTTCCTTTTGGGAGGCAGAATTTCATTATGGGCCTCATCCTATAGCAACAACGGCTGCAGTGGGAGTATGCCTGAAGAAGAAATGCAGGCCTAGATCCTACATTTCGAGCTGGTTGACATTTTTTGTTCAAAGGTTTTCTCAAGTAAACATGGTGCGTTTTTTTTTTTTTTTAATCAAAATTTCATTGGGAGAGACCCTGCTTTTGACTACATTTTTCTGGTTTTCCTCAAGAAATCAAACCGTGCACATTCTGGGGTTTTGATGAAAACCAGAAGAGTTGTGGAGAAAAATGTGGTCCAAAACAAAAAATGTCTTCAAACTTTTTCCATGGGAGAGAACATTTTCTGACCAGCTCTACCTAAGATTCAGCCACCTCTCAGAGAGAGACAACAGTCCTGCTCACTGAACGGAGACACTGTGAAGTGTTTCAAAAACACTTTGGAATGTGTATCTTGAATGTTATTAATCAGATATTGTATCTATTTAGCTTGTTAAGTCAGTGGTTCCCGATGTGCATTTTGTTGTTGGTGCTCCCCTAGTGTCGGATTGGCAAATAGGGGCCTTTTCCTGTGCTGTTTCCTAGGACAGTTGCTGTCTCTTCTCCTTTGTTTCCATTATTTTTTCTCTCTTGTCCTATTCTGTTTCCATTTTCTCTTTTCCTTCTCATCTGTTTTTTCTTCTGTGATTTCTTTCTTTTTTTATTTATTTATGTATTTTTTTGGTGGGAGTGGCTTCCTATTCTTTTACTCTTTCCTGTTCTGTCTTGAGTTTTGTTACCCCTTCCAGTTTCCCCATTCACCTGAATGCTACATGCTGTTCTGCGTGGCTTGCAGTGGCACTTTGGAGCCATGCGACATGTGCTTCCATGGCTGAGCTGAGTGTTGCAGGAACAGAGATGCTTGAGTTTGCAGCAGCTGACACTTGAGCTGCTCCCCTGGCTGGCTGCAATGCAGGAGTAAAGAGAGTAGGTAGGCAGGTTTAAAGGAATTGTCCATTGCTTATCCCTACAGTCACAGCAGTAAGCTTGCAGTAGGGTCTGAAGCAAGGAGACTACATGCACAGAACGAGGGCATATAATGGCTTTTCATTTTCTGCCCCTTGAGATATGGATCACAAGATACTCTGCTTCTGGCTTTTCCAAACCTCATTTCATTGTCATCGCAAATAACTTAAATGTATTTGTTTATTCTCACTTCTTTATTCTTCATGGGAGGAATTCTTGAATCCTGTGTTGATTCTGAGTAAATGCTCTTCTCCACATAGGCATATTCAGAGCCTGCGTGCAGCTTTTTTACAAAGCCTATGCACCACTTAAATCCAACTTAAGCCCTACTTTGAGGGAATTAGTTGTGCGCAGGCCCTGCATTGACTCTGCACGGTGGGTGGGGAGGGGGAGAAATTTCAGTTGTATAGGGGTGAAATTCACCCCTATACAACTGCTCCATCTGGTGGAGATTATTGTGGTGTAGAGGGCCTTGTATGGACCATTCACCAACAGGTGAATTTCAGCATGCTGTGATTCCACTTACAGCATATAGTATCAAAATTCAACCTATTATCCCTTTCTCATAGGAAAAAAGTATAAACCTGATCCATATTGAGTCCAGACCTTCCCGAGTCAACAAAGATGAGTATGAATTCTTCATAAACCTGGATAGGAGGAATACTCCTCTTCTCACGGATATCATCAAGACTTTGAGAAACGAAATTGGAGTGACTGTTCATGAGCTTTCACGTAAAAAGAAGAAAGATGCTGGTAAGAAAATATTGATTGTGCTAATATTGACTATAAAATTGTGTTATCTGCCTAAACCACTCAGCCTTTTTGAACTACTTCTATTCCCTTCAGTAAAGCAGTTTTCTGGTTGACCTCTGTACCTGTGTTTCCCCTTCCACCCTTTATAGTCCTGTCTCCCATTCCAAAAAGTTGTAGGCATGGTCATTTTCTGCAAATGAACTGTGCCCTTGCTGTTCAAATAGGCTATATTTTCATACACAGCTTTCAGCAATCTACCAAATTCATCTAGTGTTATCCTTTGCTCCTTACACACACAAACAATACGAAGAGACCACACGGGCACAGGTGAGTTCCAAATGACTGCGTTTGCTAAAGATACGCAAACATGCCAACCCTAGCTACAGGCACACTGCCGCTGTGATCAGGGCCGGCTCCAGGCACCAGCGAAGGAAGCAGGTGCCTGGGGCGGCCAATAGAAAGGGGCAGCACTCCGTCCGTTATTGGGGCGGCACGTCCGTGTCTTTGGCGGCGGGTCCTTCACTCCCTCTCTTCCTCTTTGATAGCACTTCAGCGGCAGCTCAATCAGCGCTTGGGGCGGCAAAAAAGCTGGAGCCTGCCCTGGCTGTGACTGGTTTCCAGTGGCTTCTAGAACACAGCAAGCACCATTGGATAGCTCAAAAAGTATTTAAAGGGATATTACTCTATTCCGATAAACATTACCTAGATTCAAACTTTTTTTTTTTTTAATGATGGTCTTTGCTTGACATGCACAATGGCTTTAGTCTTGTCAACCTCCAACAAGTTACATAAAGCCCAGATTCAGCAAGCTACTTAAGCATATAACTAACTTTAAGCACATGAGTAATTCTATTGAAATCTATGGGACTATTCATGTGTTAAGCACATGATTCATTTTAAACTGCTTTGCTGGAGCAATGCCAGCATGCTCAGCACCTGATTGAATCGAGCCCTTAATGTGCATTTTTGGTAATGAATGCCATCTAGAGAAAGATGGTCTTTCACCTCCCTAAGGAGGGCTGGCTCCTCTTAAGTCACTAAGGAAGGCTTTAGAACAGTGGCCTAGAGACATTTGCAACTGCCTGCCCTTCATGCTCCCTTGATGAAGAACTTGCATCACTTTCCAAAGCTGCCGTGTCTTGATCACCCTTACAGGGGAACAGTCAGGTGAAGACAGGCAGTTTGTTAACATTGAAATAGGATAATGCAGATGGTTTGTTTGTTTGAATCCACAGCGGAGCCCTTCTTGGTCACCCTTCATAGTAAGGGTCCACTTAGAAATAGTTTATAAAGAGTTAATTACCATAAGAGGTGTTATGATTATCAGCATCTTACAGATATGAGTAGCTTGATCTATGGATGGTTTATAAATCCATCAGTAGAAGGTATGCCAGATGGTTATAAGCTACCAGTTGACCTATTGGACTCTATAACAATTGACTTACCAGTTCTTAGAACATCTGCTGGCCATTTATTAACTCTTTGTTAAATGGACCCTTCATGCAAAGTGTGATCATATTCTCAATTGTGTTTAATGCATAAAAGTTGCTGATAAAGGACCAAGTAACAAAATAACGAATGAAGTGTTGATTGTCATGGCTAACTCCCAATACCCCTCATTGCCACCCCCAAAACACCCTAAATCTTGGTTAATAACAATGAACCAAATCCTGCAGCCCTTACTAAGGCCAATGAGGAACAGTCCAGCACTACACTTGGTGTGAAGCAATGTAACCCGTGGGGAAGTAGAGGAAGAAATTCTGCTTCAAGGAAGTAGATTTCTTCTCTGATTTCCCTGGCAGGGATCTATTACTGCACCCCTTCAGAGTGTGGAAATCATTTCCCCATCTCTTCCACAGTGGTCCTTCTCTGCAGGCTGATCAGCCTCCAATCTCTCTCCATCCCTTTCTGGAGCACTGTGCACCCCTTGGTGGATGGAGGGAGCAGGCTGTATCCTTCTTCAAGCTCAGGGGCAGAAGCTGTGTCTGACTCTTATGCAGGTTGGATGATGAGGGGGGAGGGGAGAGGAAGCCTTCTTGTGCACTTCTTCCCCCACAATGCACCTACGTAAGAGTCAGGCACAATCTTCCCCCTCATAGGCATAATCTTGCCCCCATAATCTCACTCAAATCTTTTGGGTCCAATCGCACCCCTCCCCCAACCCATGAAATCAGGGAGTTTTTTCTACCCATTTCAGTGGGAGCAGGCTCAACCTATCCTCACGCAGGCAAAACTCCCAGCAATGTTGATGGTAGTTTTGCCTTTTTAGGGAACTAGGGCATGATCCTGGGAGGTGCTGAGTACCCTCCATTCTTCTTATTGAAGTCAGTGAGAGTTGAGAGTGCTCAGCACCTCACAGGATTGGGGCCCGGGTAAAGACATGGCCCAGAAGATTCATGTAAAGAAACCACAACACCCACTTTATTAATACCTAAATACCTCTTCAGATACCAGATGTGATTTTAATAGGATTTCAGCTAAGATTGTCTTCAAATGCTTTTGGTCTGGTTCTTCCTCTTCCTTCCTTGGAACAACATAAAAGGGCATTAATATCTGCCCGAGATAAATCCTGGTAATCCGTTTACCATCTCCTTTGTGCCTGACCCATGACATTACATTTGGGGGAAAGAAACCTCCAACAAATACTCTCTGGGGTCAGTTTCCTCCATACAAGTGACAAGAGAGAAAGGGTTATGCCTGGGCAGGGAGCTATTAGCACTACTGTTGAGATTCCCTCCGAGACCTCTTTCCACTCGGCTTCCTAAGAACTCAGTTCGACTCCTGCCTTTGTCACTCGGGTATCTTTACTGGACACACAGCAGTGCTATGCTGAGCTGATCAGACTCAGATACAGGGTACATCACAGCTCCAAAGTTACACAGAAACTTCCTCCCTTTCTATACATTACACATCTCATTGCATTTACTATACATTGCAGCGCACATTTTTGGATCGGCTTGGTTACTTTGCAGGAACCAATCTCTGTGCAGCATGCGCTGTCCACATGCTGACCACCATTCGACTTCCTCTTTACCTCCTCTCTATATTCTTAACTTCCCTTGTTATCTAGTTCATAGTAAACAGTCCCTGTGTGTTTCCCCTCTTATCTGAGTTGTCTCGGACATTCTGTCTTCTTAGCCTACTGACCTATTTACTTACTTTATTTAGAACAAACATTCTGTTTTCAACCTTATGATTAATTTCCTTCCCTAATCTTCTCTTCCAAAAAAAGAGGCCTCCCTCCAGGAGTTATTTACTCCAGGCCAGGCCTCAGCTACACTTATTATCACAGATGTTCTCTCTTTGTCACGCGTCCTCTTTCTGAATTATATTTTCAGAAGAAAGCTACAGACCCTGGAAAGATTTTGCTGAGCAGCAGTGATTAAAGGTTTCGTAGGCACTGATTCGAGCACAGGGTAGAGCTCAAAATGTCAACAACAAAAAGACCACAGGAGAAATCATGGCTCCATTGAAGTCAATAGCAAAAATCCTATTGATTTAATCAGGGCTAGGATTTCACTTCATGTTTCATGTTCATCAAAAGGTCTTCTTGAGCCAGATTAATCTCTATTGACTTCAGAGCAGCAGAGATTAATTCGATCCCTTCTGATTGAAGGAATGACTGTTTTTGTTTGTTAGTGGAAGCAATTTATCATCAGAGAGAGAGAAGATCAAATGAATCATTTTATTTTTATTTCTTCTGTCCTTGATTCCCTTTTCAGTTTCAATAGTTGCCATTAGTGGAAAGGCCCACCATGAGTTTAAATCTCAGGAGGGTTGTGCCCTAAAAGTCAGACTAAGGCAGGGGCGCTGGAACAATGTGTATAGTGGGGGTGCTGAGAGTCATTGAACCAAACTGTAAATCCTGTATCTGATGGAAACCACTTCAAGCCAGGGAGTGCAGCAGCACCCCTAGTTCCAGCACCTGTGGACTAAGGCTGCTTAGGGAGCAAAGCATACACAGGTTCAGAGTGAAATGAGAGACCAAGCTGAAGACGTAATGGCTGAATTTGTCCCTTAAACAAATATGACAGTGTTAATAAATAACTAGCATTGCCATGACAATGTCTACATTGACTTGCCCTTTAAAATCATCACTCATAGATCTTAACATTGGAATCTTAACATCAGAATCTGCTGATGTTCTTTTTTTAAAATATAAAACTAAACAAAATATCACCACTACCCCCCAAACACACACAAACACACACACACACACACACACACAAACACACACACACACACACACACACACACACACACACACACTAGCAAGCCAACCTCCCCTATGTCATATGTGGACACAGGCCTTTTTCATTGCCAAGGAAAATATTCTCCTTATGAGACACATCTGTGTCAAGAAAGAAGCAACTTACTTAAGCTAAGGCAATAGTGCCAATTCCTTATCCACCATCTATAGATGGGATTTGATTTTTCTTTGATAAGGATTATGGGTTCAGTTCATCTGTGCACTTTACATGAATTCAGTGCAGGGTCACAGGAGGTAGCAAAGGTGGTTTTGTTTTATTTCCCTATGTTGCTTCTTGGTGACCAATGTGCCATCTAGGCTAGTGAAATCCTCTTTCCTCAATTGATCTAGTTATGACAGTCTGGGCTTTTTATCGGCTTGCGCTTAAATAGTTTTTGTTCATTTTGCCTGATGTTTGTTGAGTGCCACTAGGACTTGGTCCAGCAAAGTACCTGAGCAATGAAGAGAAGGAAGAACCACAAGAATGATTTAAGGATTGGAAAATGTGCTGTACAGTGAGCGCTCTATCTATTTAGGCCAGGTCTACACTTAAAAATTAGATAAACTTAGCTACATCACTCAAGGCTGTGAAAAATTTTGTGCCCTGAGCACCGTAATTAGGTCAGCCTAACTCCCGGTATAGACATGGCTAGGTTGATGGAAGGATTCTTGTGTCAGCCTAACTACTGCCTCTCAGAGAGGTGGATTTATTATATTGGACTGAATTTAAAAACTCCTTCTGTCAATGTAGGAAGCATCCAGTGGCTGTAGTGTAGACATACCCATAGCATATTGAAGAAAAGGCCAAGAGGTGAATTGATCATAGTCTGTAAGTACAGGAAGAAGACCTTGGATCTTTAGAGAGGTCTTTAATCTAGCAGATGAAGGCATAACAAGATTGAATGGATGGAAGTTGAAAGTAGGTGAATTTTCAAACTAGAAATAAGCCCACACTTTGAACAGTGAGGGTGATTATCAGTTGGAATGTGTAGTGGATTGACCATCACTTGAAATCTTTACATCAAGGCTGGATATCTTCCTAAAAAAAGTAAGTTCTAGTTCAACCACAGGTTATTGGAATGGATGCAGGAATCACTGAGTGAAATTCTATGGTCTGTGCTATGCCAGAGGTCAGACTAGATGGTCACAGTGGTCCCTTCTGGCCTTAAAATCTATGAACCCTGTGCTTAACTTGAAGCATGTTTTGATGTTTTACCAGGTCTGGGGCTTTAGTGTACTGATGATTTTTCATTTGGGCTCAGTTATCATTTTTACTCTTTTTTCCCCCCCCAAGCTCTCTTAATTGTAGGACAAAAGATATTATATTTCCCCCTATTCAAGCAATGAATAAAAGCTTTAGATCAATAATATAACTGTAGCTTAGCAAATGCTAGCAAAATGTCATCATTCTGAAGGTAACTTTAGCTCTTCACATGAGCGATGTGCTGAAGTGTTTCATCTGGCCAAATGCCTTTTGTGGAATTAGAGTTATTTGTTGCGAACACACAGTGCATCTCTTCATGACTCTTTTGGGAAACAAGTTGAGTATTTGCAGACCCCTAGGAGCCCAGGAATAAAAGAATTAAATATTAGTCTATTTCAGTGGCGGGAAACAGAGACAATTTATTGCATTTCTGAGACCGGCTGGAGGCTGAGGTTCTGTAAGAGCCTTGTTTGCTAAACCCTGGGGCAGGCCAAAGCATTTGGATCTGTTTAAAAAGGTCTAAACCTGTGCCTCGAACAGCTATAAATTTAATAGACCTGGCTTTGACCCTCCTCACAATGGTCAGAATGTAGGAGCTCTGCAGAAACTCCTAACTGCTTCCATTTTGTTGCCCCACATATAAATAGCTTATTAGCATCCTATTAAGCATTTGACCCCATGTTAATTTGGTCACCACTTGGGTGTCCAGTACATGCCCATAAATGCTGCTGTTTCATTTGCAGACAAATCAATATTTATTACTGATCAGCCCATGTTCTCTCTTGAAGTCTTCTTCACAGAGGCTCCCTGTTGCAACAGCTTGCTCGGGCAATTCATTAACCGCAGTGCAGACAGCCAGCATGTCTGGTTAACTAGCCCCCGCGAAAACATGTCAGCAAACAAAATATTTGACAAATTCATTGAGAGCCTAATTTGATTTGATATTTTTAAACTGTTGCTAGCATTGTTGGGGAAGGTCTTTCTGAACTGCATTGCCAGACAATATACCCCAGCAGCTCTCTCACATCACTAATTGCTCTGATTCCTACTGTATGTATAGGGCAGAGGGGCTAAATCCCATGCTGTGCTCAACACCCTCAATTCCCATTGACTTGGATGCTGAGAACACTAAGCTCTCGACAGAAGACTAATAGGGCCCTGTTCAGCCTTCTGCTGCCGCCCCTTTGTACCAGTGAGGTTGGTGCAAATGGACCATAGGGCAGGTATAAAGCCTCTCTCATCAGGGATCTCCCCTACTACAGAGCCACTCCACCAGCTCTGAGCTGAATCCACATGAGCCGCAGGCACTGAGGGTGTTCTGAGGTGGGGGGGCGGGTAACAGGAGGTGAGGCGAAGTTAGGCCGGAGGAGGGAGGGGAGTAGTGGAAGGCGGTGTGACTAGGGTGGACTTGTGTCCTGGTGATTCTAGGGCCACTGATGCAAGGGTACAAGTTTGGGGAGCCCTGAGGGCTGCTCTAATCTTCACAACGCTCCACACTGGCCACCCCAGCAGCTCAAATAAGGGAGAAACAAACCACCTCCCTTCTGTCCCTATGCTGGTGCCAGCCCAGGAATGAATCTGCCCCCTGGTTTGTAAATCACCCATTTGTCGAACTCTTTGGTAATAAAAGTTTATTGGATACTATTTTTTGTCTAATTCAGCCACATTTGGAACAGAAATTACTTGAACCCAAATCTTTCTAGTTCAGAGGAATACCTCTTCCTCTTCAAAATCCCTAACAGACCATCCTCTCAGCACACGCTGAAATCCATCACAGGGCATAGCAGGCTTCACAGTCACTAGTGGGCCTTCTGCTGTGTTCAGATCTGATGAGTTTTAGAGCTTCCCTGGGAATGGCAATATGTTGTTGCAATAATTAATAAGGTACATGTAGCTTCAAAGTAGCACTTTTCCTCCCAAAATCTCAAAGCACTTTACAGACTGTTGTCACCCCAATTTTACAGATGGGGAAACTGAGGCATAGCATGGTGCTGTGATTCACGTGAAAGGTCACTGACAGAGCTGGGAACAGAACCCAGGTTTCCTGACCATAAAGCCACTAGCTTAGTTGCCTAGGCAATAGATGTAAAAGATAATGGCATCCTCCAGGGTTGTTGTATGAGGTTTGCCTTCTTTTAGTGTGTATGCTGACAGTGACTTTTGTATCAAGTAAAAACATTATTTCATAACCACGTCCCATTTGCTTACTTAATCTGAGGGGGTTGAGATTACTGACAGAAACTAGTCAAATATTTCTAAAGAAACAATGGAGCTATGGTTAAAAAACAAATCTATCCAGTCGTGAAAGATTTTGATGCTACTTCTGCTGCCATCTAGTGACTAACTTCTTAGGTCTGATTAAAGTTAGTAGCATGGGGCTCCAAAGACCGTTTCTTTCTGCAGTACAAAGCCACATTCAATTTCATTAAAGGGGAAAAAAAACAAAAAAACACTGCCCTAAAAAGAGTCTGTTTTGATGTTTAGAAACTGTTTGCGGCAGGAATTCTAAAAGCACAAAGACAGTACACAACTTTCACATTAGTGTGCATAACACTGCCCTTGCACAGATGGACATGTCACGGAAGCATGCCACCCAGTAGTCATAAATGCAGACTGCATTTCTGGGGTCTATGTGAAATGAGCTAGTGGTCTGACTCCAATTCTGATCTGCAGGTGTCCACATTACTTAAACCGTACCCCATAAATGCCTTCTTTATTGTCAGTCTCAGCAGAGAGACCACGGGCTGAATAGGCCTGGAGACGGAATGATCCTCTCATCCCTTCGGTGGTCCATGCGGCTCAGGGTTGTGGAACATCAGCGGGGCACTGTGGGAGGGATTGCGCTGCAGCTGGCTGTGCACCCTGGCAGATTTATACGGGACTTCTCTTTCCAGAGCTGTTGGTGCAGAACTTTTCGGGCAGCTGAGATTAACTAAAAACCAAAATGTTAAACAAAATAAAATTGATTCACTCAGCAGCAGTGTCCTCGTTAGGGCAGAAAGCAGGGCACGGGAAGCGTTTCAAGGCACTCGCTGGAGGAATGGTGCACCTTTATGACAAGAAAGAGGCTAAATTCATGTAAGTCACGGTGCAGTTCAGCTGGAAGAGAGAACACTGAGAGCACTTGGGCTTGAACTCTCCACTTTAAACTCCGTGGCCCTCTGGGATGAGTGACCCCCATTGATCTCAATGGCAGTTACTTGTACCCTACATGAAGAGAGTAAGGCGCATCAATGCAGAGTGCGAACCCCATGTGACATCCAAGCTGAGAGCAGTGCTGTTGTCACCACAAGAGCTGTAATGACCCCTCTCCTATTATAGTAGTTGCTCTCAAGAGAGATTTGGGTGCCATTTTTCCCTCTCTGATCCAAATAAAAAGAAATGGAGCCTGATTCTCTATTGCCCTGCACCTCATGTAGTTCTCACATTCATGCAGTGTGAGTACAAGCTGGGTGCAAAAGACTCTGAAATCAGTGTTGGTAGCTTTTTACACCTACTGTGCACCGATGCAAATGCATATGTGAGTCCCAGGGCAATGGACAATCAGACCTGTTCCTGCTGTTTGAAATGGCTCCTTATGCATTATTGCGATGTCTGCTAATTGATACAACACTAATCAGATGCATCAGAGTGCTGTTTAATTTGTATACTGCTTCACGTCATAAGCCAGGCAAAGTGGCAGAGATTAGGAAGTGAATGAGCCTTTCATGGAGCTGATTATTCCATATCTACCTGCTGCAAGGTTTCTTGCCCCTTCCCCTGAAGCGGATGACTCTGGCTACTGTCAGAAACCGGATACTAGACTAGATGGAACTTGAGTCTGATCCAGTCTGGTAATTCCTATGTTCTGATCATTCAAGAAATATCAATAATCAAGCAATAAATAATAACAATCACAAGCAAACTTAATGCCAGGAGCTGGATTTGCTCCAGCTGCTTTGCATTGCTCCAACAATGCAAAACATCCATAAACCCAACTTAACTGGCTCATGAAACTGGGTTTACTGTTGTATTGCATCACTGGTGCAGTGCAACACTTCCGAAAAGTACCAGTGATTCTAGCCTGGTGTTTATCCTACTTTATATTTATATCAAAGAAATGGAAAGAGTTAGATGAGACCCCAAGATAAGCTAAAATGAAAAGAGGCTAATTTGTATTTTCTTTTCTGTTTTGTAGTGCCGTGGTTCCCGAGAACTATCCAGGAGCTTGACAGATTTGCCAATCAGATCCTAACCTATGGAGCTGAACTGGATGCAGACCACCCTGTAAGAAACAAGTCCTACCTTTAAACAAAGAACAACTTTATAGTAATTGGGATTCTCATGTACACGTTTTATACCAGGGTAACTCTAGTGGTCCAGGGAGGCACAAAGGCAGTTCCCATAATTAGGGTTGTTTGAGAGTCAGTCCCTGACATAAATTAGATCAGTCTGGAGGCTGCTCTAACTTATGCAAATGCCAGCAGCCCCAAGCATTATGGCAGCTGGGGATCTTCAGAGCACACAGTCATCACAGGCACACTCACTTTCTCCCAACTACACATATGCAAAGGATTCTGGGATACGGTGTCTTGACAAACAATTTTTTAGCCACAGAAAGTTAACAATCACCATATTCCAGCATGGGGATATTAAGAGCTTTTTTTCCTTTTATAATGAACGTATAGTTGATTGACACCTACATATTATTTGTTGAATGCCAATGTGGCATTTATGATGCAAGCCCCAATAAAAGAAGTGGTCCCTGCTCCAAGGGGCTTGCAATTTAAATAATGAAAGTGCATTTGTTTGTGCTAGTGAGCACATGAATCCTTAAGTGTTTTAAAGACTTTTCTTGATGCAAAAATACTTTCTATCCCCACCCCCTCCCATACAATAACTTATTTTCATGTCAAAACACACGGAGTTACATGCAGCACAACAAAAATTGCTGCTATTAGTTTAATTGAGACAGGCTGATTATAAATAAATTACAAGCAGTGTAGCAAAAATTGCTGCTATTAGTTTAATTGAGATGGGGTGATTAGTCATTCACTACCTATTGCTTAATTCAAAGTCCGTTGTGTATCATGTACAATGATTCATGATATTCAGTGCGGTCATATGAAAAACAGAATGAAAGAAGATGCAATTACTTCAGCAAACTGAATCAATAGCCTTCTCATTTGTTGCACTGGCATACGAGCATGTCATAAAAAGATGTTGTTCTTGAAAGAAAAAAAAAAAAAAAAAAGAAAGAAAACTCAGGTATTGAAATGAATGAAGCAGCTCAGTTCTAACTGGTAGAACTCATTAGTTAGTGATCAGTTTCCTCTATGTTCTCATAAAATCAAAGCACAACTAGGCATATGGTATAGTAAGAAAGGATAGTAGAATTTAGGATGCAGCCAGGAGGAAAAACTAGGAGTCACTCAGTTGCTGTCATTTAGATAGACGTGGGAGCTAAAAATAGGATAAATGTTCTATTATACCATTCTATTCTATAACATATAACTTTTCAAATCACCTGACCCCTTTTTGTGTATAATACTTTGATCTAATACAACTATGTTGGATACCAGTTGTCCCCAGATCCAGTTTCATCTTGTACTGTGCTGGGGTTAACCAAATTACCAATATTATGTGTATATTGGAGTAGTAGTTAGAGGTCTCAACTGAAACAGGGGTCCCATTGTGCTAAGCACTGTACATACACATAGTGCGAGACAGTCCCTGCCCTGAAGAGCTCACAGTCTAAATAGACAAGACAGAGAAAGGACGGGAGTATGCAGCATTGTAGCTGTGTCAGTCCCAGGATATGAGAAAGATGAGGGGGTGAGGGAATCCCTTTTATTCAACCCACTTCTGTTGGTGGGAGAGACAAGCTTTTGAGCTTCCGCAGAGCTCATCTTCAGGTGAGGCCTAATCCTCACTGGCTAGATGAACCTTGTGAGAAATAAGTGTATAAGAGGTGAGCTTTTTAGCTTGAATGTGTGGGGGAGCCATGCATCGGGGTGCACACCCCCAGTGTGGTAATGAGTGAAGCTCTACTCTTTGTGAGCCCCCTGCTGGGCAGCGTGCAGAGAACGGGAGGAGGCAGGACATGAGTAAGGCTGGGAAATTGCTGCTAAATGGATCCTCTTGTCTCTCTCCCACACACCGTCTGGTGGGAGGATGTGAACAGCCTGCATACGCTATTTCAGCAAAGCAGTCATTCAGCCTGGGAAGAATCGGTCTTCTCTGCTTGCTCTTGTGCGCTTGGTGTCCACCCTGTGGGCTGGGATCTCAATTTTAGCCTAAGATCACTTTCCTGCTCCCTCTGAATTCAGTGTCAAAGCTCCCAGTGTCTTCAGGGGGAGCAGGATTAAGGCCTGAACCCTGCATTGTTCCCACTAAGCAAGAGGAGTACATTTTAATTGTTTCCTCCTAGGGTTTCAAAGATCCTGTTTACCGGGCCCGCAGAAAGGAGTTTGCTGACATCGCCTACAACTACAGACAGTGAGTGTGCACCACACGGACAAGAGAGACACCAGTCACACAAGTGAATGCTTCCCAACCTGTCACTGCCCTTTCATCACGGCAACAACAAATTCTTGTCAGGGATTTCCTTTTTGCTGTTGGCTCCTTCTTTCTTGGCGTGTGTTTAAATCTTCCTGTAAATGCATTTATCCCAAATTACAGCAAAACAAAAGTAAATTGCTCAAGGCAGACATTCAAATGAGGACATGTCCCCCCACCACACTCCAGCACCAAGCTTTGTTGTCTAATTGTACAACAGTATCACATGCTACTACAAAGACCTGAGCACTGAATAATGCAGCTTCTGGTATTCTCCATATTAAACAGTGGAGCGGGGGAGAGTGTATATAATTTACATTAAAGGAGCTGCACACACTATTAAAATAATGAATAACGTATGGTCCTCTTGTTAATCCAGTGCTTATTACTCTACTTTTATCATGTCTGATCCAGCTGCATTGAGCAATTTAGGTTCTCGTTTCACAAGCAAAATAAACAAATGAAGCAGATCCACTTCTTTAGGATGGACTTCATTTTGTTTTCTGCTTTTTATTTCTTTTTCTGTTCACGGTCAAATTTGAATGACAGTAGGAACTAAAACTCTCTGCCAAAGTCATTCACGCTTTTATATTATACCTAACGGGCCCAATCCTTGCAGTCAAGGGCAAGTCTCTCTTTGACTTCAAAGGATCAGATCATGTCTTTCATGATTTTTAAACCATTATTATTATTTTATTTTATTAATTTTACTTTGGGCCCCACTGTGCAGGCTGATGTACAAACACAGAACAGAAAGACAGTGCCTGCCCCAAAGAGCTTACAGTCTAAGGCTTGGTCTACACTAAACCCCCAAATCGAACTAAGGTACGCAACTTCAGCTACGTGAATAACGTAGCTGAAGTTTGAAGTACCTTAGTTCGAACTTACTTCGGTCCACACGCGGCAGGCAGGCTCCCCCGTCGACTCCGCGGTACTCCTCTCGTCTAGCTGGAGTACCGCAGTCGACGGCGATCACTTCCTGGTTCGACTTATCGCGACTAGACAAGATGCGATAAGTCGAACCCAGAACTTCGATTGCCAGCCGCCGAACTGTCGGCTGGGTGTAGACATACCCTAAGCTACAAGACAAAAGATCCAACTTGACTGTTTAATTGCTTGAAAGGAGTCAAAGAAATCAGAGAGGAACCTGCTTGCTGGCTAGAAAGTTTGGGTGAGCCTCTATGGCCAGTTTCTGATCTTAGTTACAGAGGTGCATCCCCACTTACAGGAGTACATGGAATTGTAGCCTTTGTAACTGACAGCAGAATTTGTCCCTTACTTTGCAGACTTCAACCAAACTTTATATAAAAATAATAGAACAAGTATCAAGAATAGCCATTACCAAACCAGAAACAAGTTAGGAGGATGAGACCCCCAACAGTATTACTAAATTGTCCATATTGGGAGATAGACCAGGCTGGGATTTTATGTGTTTACTTCGTATTCTATCAGGAGTTCATAAGATCCATGCTTTCAAATAATAGAATAATAATAGAACAGTGAAAAGCTGGCAAAGAAATTTGGCTTTTTTGGATTCTTCACAAAGTGGAAGGGGTACCGTGTAGAACCCTCTGGCACCACCCTGGGCCATCCATCCAGCCACCCAGTAGCCGCACCCTCAGACCCTGAGCCCTGCAGAGATGCTCTGTTGCAGGTTCTGCAGAGGGGTGAGAAACAGTTCTATGGAGGCAGCTGAGTTCCCAGCTGTGTAAAAAGGGGCAGATCCAGGCACAGAGGATCCCCGGTGAACTTGGAGCTTGTTGGGGGTGATGGGAAGGTTGGGCCTTTAAAGGGTAACTATGAAATTCAGGTGCCATTACCTCTAAAAATCAGCTACAAGAAGTGGGACAGCCATGTAATGAGCAGATTCACACTCTCTTGTCCTCTTTTCCTTTGATCTCTTCTCCCGCCCGTCGCTTTCCCCTTGCACGTCTTTTCTGCCCATATCTGCTGCTTGTTTGACTCTCTTCTCTCCTTTTTCTTTTTTCATTTTACTCTTATCCTTCCCCAGCGTGAATTCCTACGTCCCTGCCTTCTCTCTCCCTTGCTTTTGGCTCCCTGTTCTCATGCCTCCTTCCCTCGTCCCTGCCCTCTTGATCTCTGGGACCTTTTGATTGATATTTGAAAGTGCGCTAAGCCTCGGCTTCCTTCTCCAGCCCTGTGAAAGTGGCCCAAAGATTAATTAGGACCAGTGAGTGCTGTAGGAACAGCAGTGGTCCCCCAGCATTCTTAATAATTCAAGAGCATGTTTAAAGCTCCATAGATCAAGGAGGACTGATGCACACAGGCAGAAAATTACAGAGTTACTGGGGAGCTGCCCCCAGGCCGAAGTTAAAATGAGAGAGTGGGAGGCGGTGGGGTATCACTGGAGTTTAACAATGAATCTCTGGGCTTGGAAAGCCCTAGCATTATTCCAGGAGTGCTGCTAACCCTATTAAGTTGCTTAAAACCCTTTGATTTTTAAAAGCTGGGGATTCACCTATGGCCCTTTTCTTTATTGCTAAGGAATCTTCCTCCCTCCGTTTAATTCCAAGGGAATAGGGAATGCAGGGCCAAAGTCATGGTTCATGGTGCCTACCTCTTGTTAACATCAGCATGAGCTGCATGAACACATGATTGAGGGGGAATTTGACCCGGGGGTTATTCATTTTTAAATAAAATCAAATTTACCAAAATCTGCATTTAGTGATAATTAGGAACATCTCCACGATACTTAAACCAGTAAGAGCTGTGCATCTTCAGAACTGAAGTTTTCCTGACCACAGTAGGAACGTCAAAACAAATCAATAGGCGTGAAATGCAACAACCTTCTGCACTTCAATAAAGGAAAATCAATGAAATTCAGCAGTCAGTGAATTTTACTAGCAGATCATCATCAGCAGCAAAATAAACACAGTTTACTTTTGCGACAGTAGAACCAAAAGGCTGCAACTGAGATCAGGGCCCCATTGTGCCAGGCAGTGAACAAATACAGGGGAAGAGACAGCCTCTGCCCTTAAGAGTGTACAATCTAAATGACAGCATAGCTCAACTGAATTCAGTAGAGTTATCCCAGATGTACACAAATGCGAGTGAGAGGAGGATCAGGTCCCTTGTGCATCACATTGTTTTCTCTCTTGCTGTATATAAGAAGAGGAATTTTCGTCACCCACACCAACTCCTGTCCAGCTTCGGGTGGGAGTACAAGCACAGATGCCAGTGACACAAGCCGCTTCTTTATATTGCTGGTTTAAGGTGTATCCATTTCACTGTGGATTAAAAATGCTTTTTGCTTTACAGTGGGCAGCCTATTCCTAAAGTGACTTACACAGAGGAAGAAAAGAAAACGTGGGGCACAGTCTTCAGGGAGCTGAAGACTCTCTATCCAACTCATGCTTGCTATGAACACAACCACGTGTTCCCGCTACTGGAAAAATACTGTGGCTACCAGGAGGATAATATTCCACAACTTGAAGATGTTTCAAAATTCTTGCAAAGTATGTTTGTGTTAAAATAGCCCAATAGAGAGGAAGGATGGTCCAGCTGTTAGGGTGTTAGCCTGAGAATTGAGAGCTCTAGGTGAAATTTCCTGCTCTGCCACAGACTTTGTGTGACCTTAGGAAAGTCACTTACTTACTCCCTGCCTCAGTGCCCCACCTGCGAAATAGGGATAATAGCACTCCCCTACCTTACAGGGGTGTGTCAAGGATGAATATATTAAAGAGTGTGAGGCGTAGAGATACTGTGGTGATGGTGGCCATGTAAGTACCTTAGGCAGATAGGGAGTTCTCCACTATTTGGTACCCAAGCTTATAATTAAGAGAGAAAACTGATGCAAAGTTCTGTCCAGTTCCCAGGACCCAAAGGAGAGGCATAAACCAAGTCCAATAGGCATTTTAAAATGGAACCTTTTTCTCCCTAAAGCCTGCACTGGATTCCGCTTACGCCCTGTCGCTGGCCTGCTGTCTTCTCGGGATTTCCTGGCTGGTTTGGCATTCAGAGTGTTTCACTCTACACAGTACATCCGCCATGGATCTAAACCAATGTACACACCAGAACCGTAAGTACTTTGGCACTGAAGGTAGACAGGGCTGCATAAGCTGCAGAGGTTAACTATCTTTCTTCCCTCTCTCTTGTTTCTTCTCATTCTAGGTGAAATTTGTTAAAGCATTTTGTTTAACAAATTTGTGGGTGTTATCCTCCCACATAGCCCCATGTGCAAATTGAAGGCAAATTCACAGTCCCTCAAGAGGCATTACTCCAGTCCCTGGTCTGCAATAGTGGATGCAAACCTTGTGCTCCCCTTTCACAGGGGCTTGAGGCCACTGACACATCATAACTGCAGACCTACTGGCTACCTCCCTGTCCCTAGCCTGCACTACTCCACTTCCCTCCATGCTGATCTATCTGGAGCCCTGCTCTGCTGTGCACAACTTACCATGTTCCCCTGCATGTCCATTCTGTAGCTGCCCACCCTCTGCACAGCAGAGTTGTATTGAGTGTCTTCCGCAGCCCCGGTGCTGCCTGGAGAATCTCATCCTCCTCCCTCTTTCCTTGTTCCTTCCTATTCTATTTTTCTCCCCCACCCAATCCTTTATGCCAGGGATATGGCAAAGCTGCACAACCCCTCACCACTTCCTCTCTGCCTTTCCAACTACCAGCAATCCCTTGCCCAGCTCTCCCTGAAACACGTGCTCTGGCCATCTGGGAGCTTTAAGCACAAGAATTGCTGCTTTGGCAAACCGCCATATCTGTAGGAGTGTGAAGGAGAGTCTGCCAGCGGGAGGCTGCAGCAGCCCAAGAAGTGAGTGGCACAGGTCAAAGCGGACTTGGCCAGGCAGATTCCAAAGTGCAGCCCCTCAACAGCCTGGTCAGCTTGCTTCCTGTGAGGCCACATGATAAGCTAAAGCTGCCCCCTACTCCCATGGCTGAAAAGTCCACATGAGGGTAGCAGCTCCAACACAGCATCTTCTGCAGGGTGAATTCCCTCTGAGCTGCAGGGGCCCAGGGTGGTGCAGGAAGGTATAGTTTACACCTACAGGTGTTGGCTCCAGTGAACCTGGCCCAGGAATTCAAAGAGAGTTATGTTCCTCCTGTGCAAAGGGCTGGCACAAAGCCTCTGCACTTATTTTGTGGGACTTAAGTGGTGCATAGGTCTTGAGCTGCTTCTCTCTGCAGGGCTGAATATACAGGGTATATTTTACTTAGGGCCAAGATTTGCTTTACTGTTCTCTTCTTCAGCTGTTAGCAGTGATTACTGTTAACAAAGTGAAAAGGGAGAAGGGTCCGGTGGTTAGGGCACAAGCCTAGGATTTGGGAGATCTGCTCCCAATTCTCTGCTCCGCCACAAAGTGCCTGTGTGACCTTGGGCAAGTCACTTAGTTTCCCTGGGCCTTAGCGCCTCTTCTGTGAAATATGGGAAACAGCACTTCCCTTCCTCACAGGGCTGTTGTGAGCATAAATTTGTTATAAATTGTGAGAGACCCAGATGGCACAGTAGTGTGGGCTCCAGAAGTACCTGAGATAGAAATTCCTTTCCCTCTGGATCTTGGGCATTTCTCTCTAATGTGATTTCTCCTCTGTACACATGGAGAGACTCTGACACTAGTATGTCTAAACATTTTTCTGAAATAAAGTTAATTCATACAGCTTATTTTCTCTAGTGATGTTTGCCATGAGCTCCTAGGACATGTACCTCTGTTTGCTGACATTAGCTTTGCTCAATTTTCCCAGGTAAGTGCATACATTACTCTATCATTGTAATTTAAGATGCCAGAAACTGGATAATTCAGGAAATTAGTAAAGGGTTATGGAGCTTTCAACTTCTAGCTTATTGTCTGAAATCTAGTTGAGGTCAGGTGAGTCAGTTTCACATGTAAAAACAAGTATTTATTATCTGTCTGCTGTTCAGCAATCTGTGTGAAAAGGTCTAGTTCTTTATGGACAGGTAAACATAATATTAATTGGCAGCTGCATTGGCAGATTCAACAAAGTTGCTAAGAACTGAATGGGCATAGAAAACACACTCTCCTGTCTCCCAGAAGTGATCCCATCAGTCAGAGTTGAAGCACATTGGCCGATCTGTTATGAAAAGTATGCAATGTGATTTAAAATTTTGCTGTACATATATTTAAGTAGAACCTGTTTTATTTATTGTTTAAAAAATTAGACTCAGTTCACGCAAAAAACCCTAGTGTATACAAAATATAGATTTCATTTTTGTGTAGTTTTGGTTTTTTAATCCATATCCCTTGTAACAGGCTGATAGTGTTTGCCTAACACCCTCTTAGCAGGTGTTAATCCTGTTTAGAAAGGATTAGATGACATCTGAGTCAGATGACTAGTTACCCCACTCTGATATACAGGAGCTGGAGTGACTTGGGTGGAGAGTAGCTGAGGTGAGGTAAGATTGGAACCCTCAGAGTCATCAAACCTGGTGGAGAAAATTTGAGCTGCTACTTTGTATTGTATGTTGTTAATTTTTAATTTCTCTGTTAATCACACCAAACCTCGGGAAGGGATTGAGCTTTTGGCTATGTCTTCACTGCACCAAAGGGTGTGTTTGTACATCAAGATAGCTAATTCAGTGTAAATCCTAGCTGAAACAAGGCACAGATAGTCTTTACCTTGGTGTAGTAAGTGGAGATCAACCCTGTTTTACATCAAGATGGCCCTCTTTTTTGCAGTGAGGACATAGCCTTTGACTCTGCAGCATGCAGTCTGTGTTTTAGAGCAAGTTAGTTATACACATTCTTGAGTTGGGCTTGCATTTTTTTTTCTGCACTTTGGGTATTTTACACCCATGTGGATGTCTTTGTAATTCATATTCACATTTAGCTCCTGAGATAAGAGTAGGTTCTTTTCACACTGTGTCCCTAGCTTCTGGAACCATTTCATATGAGCTTATGGGGAAGCACTTTTTAGGTGACAAATCTGAGGAACTGTCCCAGATTGAGGTGCCATTAGAGAAGGTTTTGGAACAAATTGATAAACTAAACAGTAGTAAGTCACCAGGACCAGATGGTATTCACTCAAGAGTTCTGAAGGAACTCAAATATGAAATTGCAGAACTACTAACTGTAGTCTGTAACCTATCATTTAAATCAGCTTCTCCAGTCATTTGGTATAGGATAGCTAACGTGACACCAATTTTTTAAAAGGACTCCAGAGGTGACCCCAGGCAAACTGAAGCCTGACTTCAGTACCAGGCAAATTGGTTGAAAGTATAGTAAAGAACAAAATTGTCAGACGCATAGATGAACATAATTTGTCGGGGAATAGTCAGCATGGTTTTTGTAAAGGGAAATCATGCCTCACCAATTTCTAGAATTCTTTGAGGGGGTCAACAAGCATGTGGACAAGGGGGATCCAGTGGATATAGTGTATTTAGATTTTCAGAAAGGCTTTGACAAAGTCCCTTACCGAAGGCTCTTAAGCAAGGTAAGCAGTCATGGGATAAGAGGGAAGGTCCTCTCATGGATCGGTTACTGGTTAAAAGATAGAAAACAAAGGGTAGGAATAAATGGTCAGTTTTCAGAATGGAGAGAGACAAATAGTGGTGTCCCCAAGGGGTCTGTAGTTGGCCCAGTCCTATTTAACATATTCATAAATGATCTGGAAAAAGGGGTAAACGGTGAGGTGGCAAAATTTGCAGATGATACAAAACTACTCAAGATAGTTAAGTCCCAGGCAGACTGCGAAGAGTTACAAAAGAATCTGTCAAAACTGGGTGACTGGGCAACAAAATGGCAGATGAAATTCACTGTTGATAAATGCAAAGCAATGCACATTGGAAAACGTAATCCCAACTATACATATAAAATGATGGGGTCTAAATTAGCTGTTATCACTCAAGAAAGAGATCTTGGAGTCATTGTGGATAGTTCTCTAAAAATATCCACTCAATGTGCAGTGGCAGTCAAAAAATCTAACAATGTTGGGAATCATTAAGAAAGGGATAGATAATAAGACAGAAAATAACATATTGCCTCTATATAAATCCATGCTATGCCCACATCTTGAATACTGTGTGCAGATGTGGTCACCCCATCTCAAAAAAGATATATTGGTATTGGAAAAGGTTCAGAAAAAGGCAACAAAAATGATTAGGGGTATGGAACGACTGCTCTATGAGGAGAGATTAATAAGACTGGGACTTTTCAGCTTGGAAAAGAGACGACTAAGGGGGGATATAATAGCGGTCTATAAAATCATGACTGGTGTGGAAAAGGTAAATAAGGAAGTGTTATTTACTCCTTCTCATAACACAAGAACTAGGGGCCACCAAATGAAATTAAAAGGCAGCAGGTTTAAAACAAACAAAAGGAATTATCTTTTCACACAGCGCACAGTCAACCTTGTTGGAACTCCTTGCCAGAGTATATTGTGAAGGCCAAGACTATAGCAGGGTTCAAAAAAGAACTAGATAAATTCTTGGAGGATAGGTCCACCAATAGCTATTAACCAGGATGGGCAGGAATGGTGTCCATAGCCTCTGTTTGCCAGAAGCTGGGAATGGGCGACAGGGGATGAATCACTTGATAATTACCTGTTCTGTTCATTCTCTCTGGGGCACCTGGCATTGGCCACTGTTGGAAGACAGGATACTGGGCTAGATGAACCTTTGGTCTGACCCAGTATGGCCGTTCTTATGTTCACTTTCCATCAGGGTCCACCAGAAGAATGATAAATATTTAAAGTATCTGCTTTGTGATTGACTTATCATCTTTTTATTGTAAGGCTCTGCTGATTGCTTACTATCGGCCTGATCTAAACCCTATTGAAGTCAGTGGAAATGGGCTACATGCCAGGTCCAATGGGTCACACCACGCAAATGACATTTAGACAGAGCCCCTCATTAACTTCCATAGGGACTTCTGGTTAACATTTTCTGATGCACTAGGGCAAGGTGCTCTGTTCACACTTATGTGTGGTGGTACTAGATGGTAATTAAAAAGTGAACAATGAAATAACGCATATAAGAAGCAATGTTTGCACTAAACAGCTTGAAGAACAATGATTTATTGTTGCAGGAAATTGGACTTGCATCCTTGGGAGCGCCAGATGAATATATTGAGAAACTTGCTACGGTAATTTAATACATTAGGATGGGATTTTGCAAAGCTCTCAGGCCCGGATCTTAAAAAATTATTTAGGCACCTGATTCCCATGGATTACAATGAGTGAAGTGCCTCAATACCTTTTGAAGATCTGGGGCGAAGGGCTGGCCTAATTCTGCTTCCACTGAAGTCAGTGGTGGAATTCCCATTGACTTTAATGGAAGCAGAATTAGGCCAATGATAAGCACTTTGGAAAATCCCACCTGTAAACACTTGCCTTCATGGATAATAAGAATGCTTATCCTATCAGAGCCTTATTGACTTCACAGTTGTGATTAAACATGAAGGGCCAGAGTATATTTGCTCTAGCTGGACCCTTTCTGGTAAGGTGATACTGCAGTTACTTCATTTCTCCTGCAAATGTGCAGGAAGAGGCAGTTTTGACAGCCGTTCTACCTGCCAAGGACTCTGCTCTTCCACCCTATGATACAAATAACTCCCTCTGATGTCAATGGGAGTTACTCATATCCTACTGTGGGAGAGCTGAGATGCAGAGCTTTATGAACTCCAGCTGAAAGTCAAGCTGTGTTCTTTCTAGCTCAGGTAGCGTAAGTAGGTTTGGCAGAATTCCATTTTTATTTATTTTTTTATAAATTTGACTGCTAATATTGATGTTTGTTTTTAAGCATTTTAGACATTTAAATTTTCACAGTTGCACAAGATTTTGTTTTTTAAACTTTTTCGTTTTTTATCTATTTAAATTTTCACAGATGTGGGAAATAATGGGGGGGGCAGACAATATTTACTGAATGACTGTAGTAGACATTAAGATTGAAAAATTTAAAGCTTCAGAACTGTTACAACACAAATGGTTAACGTCACATGTCAAAATATACAAAGTAAATATTCTTAAATCAAACTCTAGTAAGTTCTCAGGCAACATTTTTCTTACTTCACCAATCTGTAAATTTCAATTGGTATCTTTGAAAATATTTTTTCTTTGCTTTGTGCATGTCCACTGAAATTGATGTTTACCAACATTTACTGATTAAAAATCTACTCCTGCCAAGGCTAACCATAAGCAATTGTCAGAGTTCTGCTAACCATTTAGTCTCTTTTACTCTCCCTTGCCTCTGTAATAGCTTGGTGCCCTACATGTGAAGCAGGAAACATAATCTGTGTCGCTAAGGGAACAAAACTCAACCTCTGTCAATGATTGACAACCTGTATTACAATCCATTTCTCTCTCATGTAGCTTTTATTGGCTCTGTTCTGCCAAAAAATATAAAGGCTGTAACAAATAACTATTCTGTCAGGAAAGTAAGCAGATCTGAATACACACATGGCTATTTTGACGGCTTAAGTAGGATGTAAGTGAAACATAGACCTACTGCTGACCCTCTTCAAAGGGGTGAATTTCACTGAACGAGAGCAGATCTGTTCAGTAAAAAGGAACCATTTTAAAACAGTCACTATTTAAACCATAGCTACACTTTAAATAAAAACGTTCTCTAGCAAATGTAAGTTCCAAATACTTAAAAATCAGTGCCACACGGTCAGATATTTTTTGCCTAGAGAATCATCTATTTCTGTCTAATTTTGATGTTAGGTCTATTGGTTTACGGTGGAATTTGGACTCTGTAAAGAAGGTGATGCAATAAAGGCCTATGGTGCTGGGCTGCTGTCTTCATTTGGCGAGTTGCAGGTTTGTTGCCAATAACACATCATAATAGCTACATGATTCGTGTTCCTTTTTTTTTTAATTACGTGTTTCTTATGTAAATGTTACTGTATCTTCACCTAGTACTGTGCATCCAGATTGAATTAAATGGAGTACTATAATTCAATGCAGCCAAATGTTAAGACATACATCTAGAAAGAAAGAATGCAGGCCATACTTACAGGGTAGAGGACTGGGAAATGACTCTGAAAAAGACTTGGGGGTCATGGTGGACAATCAGCTGAACATGAGCTCCCAGTGTGATGCTGTGGACAAAAAGGCTAAAGCAATGCTTGGAGTCTTGAATAGGAGTAAGGAGATTATATTACCTCTGTGTTGGGCACTGGTGAAACTGTTAATGAAATTTTGTATTCAGTTCAATTCAAGAAGGATAAATTGGGGAGGGTTCAGAGAAGAGTCATGAGAATGATTAAAGTATTGTAAAACATGCTTTATAGCAGAGGGTCCCAAAGTGGGGGGCATGGAGGAACGTCTGGGGGCGCAGCAGGACCTGGGCCACCCCCCCCCGGGAGGGAGTGCCACTCAGCCCCTCCCCGCCCCCAGCTCTGCTCTGGTCCTGCCCCCAGCCACATCCCTGGCTCCCGGCCCTGTGCTTGGCCCCATCCCCAACCTCACTGTGGTTCCGCTCCTGCCCCGCGCCAGCCCCCAGTGTGAGCCTCTAGGCATGGCTCCATTCCTGGTCTGGGGCCAAGGCTGGGAGCAAGTCGAGGAGTGGAGCTGTACCTGGCCACCGGCCTGTCTGCTGGCCCCCACCGCAGTCCAGCTGCGGCTCTATTCCTGCCCCCTCCCCCGGCCCCGTCCGTGGCCCCACTCCTGGCCCCAGACCCACCCCTCAGCTTGGCCCCAGCGTCGGTCCTCTTACCCCATCTGTGTCTCACCCCTCCTGGAGCTGCGGCCCCGCTCCTGGACCCAGACCCACCCCCAGCTCGGCCCCAGCCTCGGCCCTCTTACCCCATCTGTGTCTCCCCCCTCCTGGAGCTGCGGCCCCGCTCCTGGCCCCGGTGGAGGCGTAGGGGGTGCAGACGGGGCAAAGGGGGACATGACTCTGAAAGTTTGGGGACCACTTCTTTACAGTGATAGACTCAAGAAACTCAATCTATTTAGCTTATCAAAGAGACGGTTAAGGGGTGAGTTGACAGTCTTCAAGTATTGACAGGGAGAACAAATATTTGATAGTGGGCTGTTCAATCTAGCAGAGAAAGGTGTAACACAATCCAATGCCTGGAAATTGAAGTTAGACAAATTCAGACTGGAAATACGGCACAAAATTCAACAGTGAAGGTAGTTAACCATTGGAACAACTCACCAAGGACAGTGATGGATTCACCATCATTAGCAACTAGTATATCAAGATTGGATGTTTTTGCTAAAAAAAATTGGCTCTAATTCAAACAGATTTGGGGAAGTTCCATGGCCTGTGTTAAACGGGAGGGCTGGCCTTAGAATCTATGACTCTGTTATTTTGCATAGAAGTCATATTTCATAAATGTATCATTATATTCATTTAGGGCCTGCTTCTCCTCACTTTGAACTCAATGGTCAAATTCCTTTTGTCTTCAATGGGAGGAAGAGCAGGTCCTGAATAACTGAATGTGTGCATGTCTAAGTAACATTGTCCTCCTCCGTTATTCAAACAAAACCACTTTTTAATAGAAAGAAATCTCTCACTCTTTCCATGCAGTACTGTTTATCAGATAAGCCTGAAATTCAATCCCTTAACCTGGAGAAGACTGCAGTCCAGAAATACCCCGTCACTGAGTTCCAGCCTGTTTACTATGTTGCTGAAAGTTTTAAAAATGCAAAGGAAAAAGTAAGGTAAAATAATCCTCTCCATTATAGGCAATATCTTACACACACACACGCACATACCTCCCCAAAGCCTTTGTGGACCCCTGCAGCTGAGGAACATGTTCTCTGAATTCTTGAAGTTTAAGACTTCTGGTCTGGCTTTTGAAAGCTTCTCTGAGCTTTTGCTCTGCATAAGGGGACTGTTTGAATGTGTTCTGTCGTCAGCTTGATAGCCCTGAAGGCTGAAGTCTTCAGTTTTTCTCAGAAGTGATGCTACTCTGCCAATCACATCCTGGGGAAATCCCTTCTAGGGATGAGAGAGTAGTTCAGTCTCTATGCCCAGTCAAGCCTTGGCTTCTTGTAGTTGAGGCTAACAACAAAATCCTTGGGCTATGTTCTCCTTTCATAACAACTATTCTTTTCCGGTTCTGCTCAGTAGCTTCATCTGCTGCTCAAATCTTTCCCCCTTTTATTCCACAATGGAAACCCTTAATAATAAAAATAACTATTATTATTTATGTTACACCTCATGTATCTATTTCCAACTTGGGCTTTACATTGAAATAAGGTTGGGTCACTGCCTGCCTTGTAACCATGGGTTCCTTACAATGCTTTACTGTTGTAGCTTCCAAACTGGGCCACTCACAAAGAGCTACCAGCATGAAGGTCACACCCTGAGTGTGTGTGTGCATATCTACAGCCTTGATCCAACAGCTCTGACCCCAGCAACCTGTCAGCAACACCCCAGTCACACTCTGGCTTCCACCAGTCTTGGTTACTACTTTCAGGGCGACCCCAACACACATCCAGTTCCAAATTTTCCCAAAAGCATCTATTCTGCACTGTCCAGCCCTCTCCTGGACAGTTCAGATATTAAAGATCCATTGCCCTTGTAAAGGGTCAGTATTCAACAGTTTGCTACTTTAACTGGTTACCAAACAGTTCAATTTAAACACTGCACCGAATTGCTTCAGATTAAAAATAAAACAAGTTTATTAACAAAACAAGATAGGATTTTGAGTGAATTCAAGCATCAGGTACTATGGTTACAAGAGAAATAAAAATAAAACTCTCTTACACTTGATAATAAATAAAATAAAACTTAACAAGCTAGACTTGGTTCAAGGTAAAATCCTCACACACGTTCCCAGCAATATGGCTGACCAAATTCTCAGGTTGGGATCTCCCCTCAAAGTCAATGATCTGGTTCTTTTGTCACCTTAGGTGAGAAAGAGAGAGATACCTTGGGGTTTCCTGCCCCTTTCTTTTATAGTCCAGTTAACCTTTGAAGTAGATTCTTCTGAGGGTTACCCCTCAAGACAAAGTTTATTCAAATAGTAAAGAAGGTGACATGAAGTCTGGTGGTGAAGGAGGCTCCATGTTCTTTCTTCTCACCCGTGTTTGCTGAAATGCTAATTTGCTTTGTCGCCTGCCATCTCCTCTCCCTGCTGTTTTGAGGACCTTGTTTAATATTTATATGTATTACTGAGGTAAACACACATTTCTTTGTTTGGGATACTTCTGCCTGGGCATAACTGTGTGTTTTTGAACATGTGCCAATATTATACAGGGGGATTTCATAACTTTACATATGATGTTACTACATGCATTTCACCATGATATTATTGATCAGTGAGTTATTAGTTTTCAAATGATACCTCACAAGGCATATTTTGTACAAAAATTATTAGAACAGTGTGTAGGATGTGAATACAAGGGAGATTTTGGTCACAGACTGCCTTAGTTTTTTTAGTCATCATTCTGTGTCTGAGCTAAGGTTTCCTACTTCTAGTGAAGCCCTTGGGACTCTTGCTGAGATCTAGGAGGAACATTCTTTTTCCTAGAATGCTGACACTTGCCCAGAAGGACCTGGACTGATACCAGCAACCTTTGTCTTATAGACCACTGACTAGCCATCACATGATAATATGTTTAGGCCACGGTTCTGTGCGGAGCTCCACATGAACACAGAGGAGCAGCCCATAAAGAGCTTCAGGTGGGATTGTGGCTTCAGTCACTACTATCATGGCCTGAATTCAATCTGGAGTTTCTTCTTCTTCTTTCATATGGCTTGGATAGATAGCAACGACTACAAATTTATGTCTAGATTTGATTGCCAGCACATTGCCACAGCAGTGAACTGGTGAATGTCCTTCAGGCCCCCGGCAAAAGAACAAAGGGGACATTCAGATATGACGTGCTCCATTGTTTGGGCCTGTTGACCACAGGCGCATGCAGGTGTTTGCCTTTGGAGCTGGGTTGCCTGGACAGCATTGCGGAAACCATGGCCCAGGGAGCGGAGGTAGCCACCTGGAAAGGATAGAGGAAAACACCTATGCCCAGAAATATGCATGGCTGAACATAATCATCAACAAATGTTATGTCAATATTCAACTATGAGCCATAACCGTGTGCATTTGTGGGGGTTGGGAATGAAGGACTTTCAGGGTGATAGAATAAATTAACACAGGAGTTGCTGCTGTAGAATTTGGCCCAGGTGTACTGCAGAGTACATGAGGCCCTTGGTCTTGGTAGCCTATTACCTAGCCCTTAAGTCTCCCACTTTTTCTGCTTCTCCCACAAACTTTTGAAGTAACCAGAACTGTAGGTGACTTGAGAAGCACAGACATTTTCCAAGGCAAGTTATTAATCTGGTAAAACCTCGGTGAGAGAGCTTTGGCAAATGACAGGTGTTCTGCCACAATTATGGGACCAGATCTTCAGCTCCAGCATATAAGTGCCAGTAGGTCTTCAGTTACTTTACCACATTGGTTTCCCTATCCTTCACATCAATAAAAGTTCCTCCCAACTTAAAGGAGCAGGTTACTTAAAAAGAAACAGTTGTTTTCATAAAAGTTTTTGTCTTTTCTCCTTCAGGAGATTTGCTTCGACAATCCCTCGACCTTTCTCCGTTCGCTACAATCCGTACACCCAGAGAATTGAAGTCTTGGACAACGCAAACCAGTTGAAGAATTTAGCTGAGTCCATCAGCAGTAAGCAATTGCAGTTTTGTTATAATAGGTTCCTCAAAAGCTAGGACTTGAATGAGGAGAAGTGTTTTTCTCCTGCCTCCATTAAAGACCTGATTCTCACTCCAGTGGGAATTTGATCAGGTCCTAAGTATTTCCTTTATGGTGTATAAAAACTGCTTCCTAATTTCACCTATCCCCCAAAGTAGTTTTCCCACTTTATTGTTTGCTTTTTACATTGGAAATATCACATCTTGATGTTCTTCCTTTTGCTGGAGGACTTTGGCAAAGTTTGAAGGACTGGTTGGTGATATCACAGGAGAATGAAACCAGAGTTGTGGCTCTCTCTGCCCCCAGTAAGGAAAAGGGGATATTCACAGCCTTAGGCTGTTTGGATTTTCTTTCATCATTTCAGGATGAGCAGTTCTTTCCAATTGACTGACTGGCCTGCTCAGAGCCAGCATCCCTGATCTTACACAGCATCTATGGCTGATAAAACTCCAGATATAAGGGCTGATCCTGCTGTCCATACTCAGGCAAAACTTCCATTGAAGTTAATGTGCCCAGTCTATCACCCGCCTCTTTGGTCTCATTCTTTCCGGGCATGAAAATATGGCTGTGCTGTAGTTCCACTGAAATGTATTAAACAGGCTGTAAGACTAACAGGACAAACACTGATTTTTGCTATTTCATATGCAGGTGAGATGGGAACTCTTTGCAGTGCCCTCAAGAAGATAGAATGAAGGTTTTCTCAGCATCCTCTCTTCCAAGAGCTACTGGCTGAAGTGACTGTATGCCAATGCCAATAATATTCTAGCTATTTCACATTATCACTCTATTGAATGTGTGAATGCTTAAGATATATATGTATACACACACACACACACACACACACACACGCACACACATTACTTAATTACTATAGCTTAGCAACAAAAGAGGCTTCTGTGGGTGACTCTCTGCTCTCTTTGCTTGCATATCATAATTCTATTTAAAATTCACTCCAGCCTGGGTGACTATCCATGGCCTGCACATCTTTTCTGTCTGAATCCTGGAGGCTGACAGAAGAGGGAATCCTCCATTCACCAGCCTGTGGAGTTACTGCAGCCCTGGTACTGCATTGCCCCCATGTCCCAGTGACAACGTGGCAATGGCTAGCAGCAGATTCACCCACCCTGCCACATCCCTTCTACACTCCCATCCCCCCCAGCCTGCAACCATGCCGGGTTCCCCTGGAGAGCTAAGCTCTGTATCCCTAGCCTGTACACAGGCTCTACATGTCCTCACAAACCCTGTCCCTTACATAGCAAATCTGCACCTCTTCCACCACACATGGGGCACTCTGCACGAAGAGGCCACGGTTTGCCACCTTAACATGGGGCTTAAGTGGTACCTTGTGTGGGTCCTCTGCACTGGGATGAATTTTGCTGTAAAAGTTTTTGTTCTTCAAAAGTGACTTCAGATTTAGTCAAAGAGTAGATGCTCTGCTGTTACTAGTGGAGAATGAGTTTTCAGTATGTTTCTGACTCATTAGTGAAGATTTCTCCTCCAGTGTTAAAATACTGTGTTCACACCGTGTGCAATGTGTTCCCACAGCATTTAGTCCAGGGACTAAATTTGCTATGTCACAGATTGGACATTTGAACCATCCTGAGCTAAGCAGAGCAAATCAGTGTTTCCCATTAACAGTGTTTCCCATTAACAATTTTCCCATACACAAGTTTCAACATGTGATGACAGGTTTCAGAGTGGCAGCCGTGTTAGTCTGTATCAGCAAAAAGAACGAGGAGTCCTTGTGGCACCTTAGAGACTAACAAATTTATTTGAGCATAAGTTTTCATGGGCTAAAACCCAAATAAATGTATTAGTCTCTAACATGTGATGAGAGGTTCTAAAGCTGCTGTGGGCTTTACAAAACTGATTTAAAAGTCCACAAAATGTAAAACCTATTATTGCACCACTTTTATATTTACATCTCGAAAAGCAATGGATTGTTCATTCAAACGTTGTCCTTTAAGAGGATACAAACGACAGTTGCCTCTATTATATTTATAGCGTATACTAATCTAAGGATACAGGGCCGGCTCCAGGTTTTTTGCCGCCCCAAGCAAAAAAAAAAAAAGCTAGAGTGCCGCCCCTTGAAAAGTGCCGCTCCAAGCACATGCTTGGAAGGCTGGTTCCTAGAGCCGGCCCTGTAAGGATACCAGCTGGGACCTTTTTGAATAGAAGTATATTTATACAAAATGGCACCATTTTGGTGCTTTGAAGTATGACTTTTTATCACTGAGTCTTTTATTGTGTGGTAATGTCTGTGCAAACCTTTAATCCCTGGCACTTATTTCAAAAGTGAAAGAAGCCCATGTTCCTTCCCGTCTAGTATAGTGATGCCTCTACGGTGATTGTGTTCACAAAAGGACGACTCCACCCCAAGTTTGAAGTCTTTCAAAATGATCTGCTGCTGGCTTTCAAATCTTGTTGTGACTGCTGCTATGAATAACAGAAGAGCAGCATCCATGGTGCTGTTGGGAACACAGGATACATGGTTTCCTTTATACTTAAGTGGAATTATTAAACAACGTTCACATTTTGGGTCTGATTATGTCTCATTTACACAGGTGTAGTCTGGAGTGACTCCAGTTAAATCAATGGAATTACATTGGTGTCAAACTAGTGTTAAGTGAGGGGAGAGAACTGGCCCCCTCAGGATTTTAGAAATGGATGAAACAAACTGCAACTAGATTTTCTTACTAAAAAAATAAGCTTATGCATTTATTTTTAAATATTTTAAGTTAGTTGCATTTAGAATACTAGTTTTAGTGGATAGCTCAAGAAAGAAATTAAAATTTGTAAAAAATCTTTTAATTTCTCTTCTGTCTG
>NW_020664598.1:10144098-10190479 GCF_002925995.2 Terrapene triunguis
GGTACCAACCTGGTTACGAAACAGAGTCCACCTTAGTTGCATTGATAGAAGATCAGCTGTCCATGCTGATATTATTACAGTAGGTAGCTGCCTTTAATAGAGTTGATCATGATGGTGTTTGTTATTGTAAAGATGGGGAAATAGACTGGGGAGGGAGACTTGAGATTTTACCTTGCTTGCTGCTGATGGTTTAATCTTAAAGTATACTGCTGCACTTAGCATGTACTGTATTTTTAAGTTATGTCAAAGGTGTATAGATAGAAGACCTGGTTAGCATTTAAATTAATCTAAATGAATAATAGTCATACCGTATAAATTCATTATTAATAAAGCTGCAACAATAAATACAATGTAAAAACCACTGTATGAATAGGATTTCTGCTGAAATGAGTTAGTTGCTTTTGGTTGATTTGTTTGTTTTTCCTAAAAGTGCCTATAGCTAATATGATTGGAGTGGCTTTTCATTCTTCTGTATACTCCGTTTCTTCTAAGCTCCATAAAGTAACACTAATAATGAGTTATATATGCACATCAAGTAGTGACTAGATGCCGTATATAGTGCATTGTGATATTCTGTATTTTGAAGCATTTACTTTTCATCTTCAGTATGGGGGTTGGGATGTAATTATACATCTTTGAGTAGCGTCTCTTTAGCAGGTTTTTCTGTCTGCACAAATGCACAGTTGAGCCAACACTTACTTTGGTGCCTCACTGCATCCAAACCATTTAACTTCCTTACCATTTATTTTCATTAAATTGCATATGTTCACTGTTACTTTTTATGTCAACAGATTATCATGTTCTTCGCAGAGCTAAATAAATACAGTGTTAAGTACATATTAAGTGTATATTTCAGCAGTATTGGGCAATGTACTGATTGAGGCGCTGATCCTTATATATGTCCTAAAAGCAATAGGTGAAAGTTTTGTTTTTGTTTTATGCAAATAAAATTGCTAACAATAAAACCCATTAACCAGATGTGATTTGTGTAACCTGGTTTACTATTATGGAGACATGCTAGCCATTCCATAGCCAAGGCTATGCCACAACTTTCCATTAAGCAAACAGGACCTTCCTGTCTTTAATATGTGCCCTTTAAAATATAAAGCATGGGCATAGCTCCTTTGTGACCTGACTTTCTTTTACTATGGAAACTAATTTAGGGCTCAGTCTTATGGTCTTTTATGCAGGCCAACTCTCGCTGACTTCCAAGGGAATTTTCCTGCAAAAGGACTATGGCCCATGTCCTCAAAGGAATTTGATTTGGAGTTAGGCACCTAACTACCTTAGAGGATCTGAGCCTATGTGTCTGAGACCCAAGTTTCCTTATAAGTTGAAACTGAGGTATTCAAAGAAAGGACTTTTTAAAGACTGTGTCAGTCCCACTAAAAGCTGAGTCCAATGGAAACTTTGACCAGTGTTTGAGTTAAAGCTGCCAAGCCTGGTTGACACAGAAACAGGATTTTCTTATCATAGATTCTTCAACAAGTGGCCATCACAATGCTGTATAAATGCTGCTTCTGGAAATAAAGAAAATAAATAGCTTTGACCAAAAATTCATCTCTTTCAGCAAGAGCAATCCAGAGGATTGCTTGAACGTATACTGAGAATTAGTTAAAGAAAATAAATTTGCAATCTGATATACTGGAGGGAGAGGGAAATGGGACTATCTACAATATCTCTGGCCAGCACTATAATAAAGTAAACCAAATTGCTTTTGCAAGTAAAGTGAGATGATGGTGATTCAAAGTAGGAATCATATACTCCTATGCTGTTAATTGGAGCAGGAAGGGGGGCGGGAAGGGAATCCTCCTTAATTAATCCTCCTTATTAAATGTGGATCTGTATAAAACACTCAGTCTGTGACTTTAAAACAACAAATTTATTTTGGAGCATCCATGTCTCAGGCTAGCAGCTCTCAAGAAGGATGAGCAGATTGCTGCCCCCAGCACCCCACCCCCTCTCTTTCTCTCTCTCTCTCTCTCTCTCTCACACACACACACACACACACACACACACACACACACACACACTCTCACTCTGCTTCTTGACTCCTGATATAGTATCTGCGGATGCCCTAAAATGGATGTAACCGGACAGATTTCCTAGATGCACACAAATCATCCATTTTCATGTTCAAATGACCAGTTGGATGCAGGTACAATCACATGTAATCACAAGCAGCCAACTGGTGAGTGCACACAAAAAATATGTATTCAAATGTGCAAGCTGGACCTGAGTCAAACCCCAGTGGATTACTCTACTATGTGCAGGTATCTGAGTGCCTATGCGTGTGAGACTCAGGAGGAGTCTGGGTGAGGACTGCAGGACCAGACCTTTTAGAAAATGTAGCCTATTTGGGGAGCTATGGCTTCAAATATTGACCACTGAGGTTAGAAGTTATTTCCCTCTTAGCTGTAAGCTGTTGCAAGTTTGTCTGTATAATAATTTATTAAGATCTGGTACATTTTGTCCCTGTAAGGAGACCTGGAACTATAATATTTGTCACATGATTAGTCCAGTTGTGGTAGGCAGCTACAAATACAGTGTAAGAGACACACCCTGCCATTAAGAGCTTACTGTCTAACCACCTGGAATTAATGTTACATAGGACAGTGTGGAATCAAGTCCATGGAATTATTTCTTGCCCTGGTCTTACATTGAGGCACCCCCTAAAACACAGACACATGTTACAAAAGTTCAGCCATTCTTCTCTGAAATGTCACACATGTCACTGTTAATGCAGTGGTGCTTTCTTTTAATACTTCACAGAGTGATTTTTGGGGAAGCTGGGTTCAGAGCATGGATTGCAATGTTTGTATTAATGATATAGCCAGTAACTCTGTACCCTTAAAATTATTTGATCAAATACTTAACTATACCTGTAGCTATATAGTTAAAATGTATAAGGTCTATATTTATCGTATAGAGACAATGTGGGTGAGGTAATATCTTTTAATATCTGAAGAAGATCTCTGTGGAGCTAGAAAGCTCCTCTCTCTCCCCAACAGAAATTGGTCCAATAAAAGATATTACCCTCACCCACCTTGTCTCTGTAATACCATGGGACCAACACCTACGACACCACTGCAGGCAATATTTGTAGTATAGGGAGACAAATAATGTAATTCATCTTGGCACTGATTTCACGCCTCGCCTAGTCCAAAGCCTACTGAAATCAGTGTAAAGACTCTCACCTAAGTCAGTGGGCTTTGGAACAGGCCAGTCATGGTTACAATTAAACATATGGGCCATATTTTAAAAATACATTTACGGGGGGCAAATAATAGAAGTTTATGGTATAAAAGGAAGCATTTACCTGATCACAGTTTTCATCAGCTATATTTTAATGCTGGCGGTTTCGCTTATGCAATACGATTGCAAATTAATTTACCTGATGTACGTTTTGCAGTTATGACATTTGTATAAGACTTCATTGGATAACTTTGCATTTAATAACGTATAACTCATGTGCTTAACACGTTTCAAAACTGGTGGGGCTGTCAGCCAGACACCCACGGAAGCGGTTCGAATTTGTTCTTTTATGCCTCAAGTAAATCAGAGGTGCCTTCACTCCAGTAAATACTTCGCTGGTTTTTCCTCTATGTGTCACTAACCCTTCAGAGCTCCGTTGGTAGTTTCCACTGCTAGCTTTTAGCCTAGCCTGCTGGAGCTCAAAAAGGGAATGAGCTGGTGAACCGCAGCCTAGGGGCTTCCGCATTCAGCTCAACAAAATGGCAGCAGGACGAGCAAAGGGAGAAGTGGTTTGTCCCTGTTAGGTTGGCTGATGCTGTTGCTACTTTATAACCACGAAGATTGGGCGAGAAGGACGAGATTGTCCTTGTTAGTTTCAGCCCTGCATTACCTGAGTCTGAAGCTGGAGGTTGAGTATCCATTCGCTGGCAACTTTGTATTTCTTAATATGGTTTTGATTTATTTTATTTTATTTTGCAAGAGGAAAAAAATCCCAAGCAAATGGATGTTGCCGGACATTTTGACCTAATGATTTTGTAAGTGCTTGAATGAGAGTACAGGTGGTTGTATGGCAAATATTAATATTTACACCTTTTACCGTCCAGATTTAAAAGTAGCATATAAGGAGGTTGTTATCTTCAGAGTGACTCAATCCCCAGCCTGTCTTGACTGGCTTTCCACTCTGGGAAGGTTGTTATTAGGTTTACGCCGATAAAATTGTATTCTTTCCTATCTCGATCTGAACCTCTGCACTGTGTCACAGCAGATTTGGGTGTGATAAATTCGTGTCTTTGCTGATTCCTTTTTATATATTAGATGATATAGTAGGATTATAGAGTATATCTATAGATTATAGAGCGACATGATACATGTTTATATAGATGGCATTCTAGTTTATTTTACCAGCTAATCACACTTTCAGTTGCCGGTTTCAAAAAGTCACCAAGGAATTTCAGTTCCAGAAAATGTGGATGCTGGGAGTCCTGTTCTTTGTTAAATACCTGGTTTTAATTTCACTGTGGATGTAAATAATGCCGAATGCGGATTCCTACCGCACTCCCACTGAAAGCAAACCAGATGACAACCTCGGATCTCCTTGGATAATACTTGGAACTGCATAGAACTGTCTTTTCCCTCGTGGCTAGCTCAGAAACAATCGAAGCTCAGAAGACTCGTGTTAATTACAAATAGGTGAAAACCTCACTATTTCGGAGCTAAATTTCTGCCTATGACTAGTTATTACTTTTGCGGGAAGGCGTTTCACTCTGGATCCTTATTCCTAAGCGACCAGCCAAAATCAGAACCAAACTGACCGAGTTAGCCAACAAACTACCCTAGAAATCCAGGCAATTAAGAGTTTGGACATTACAAGGGATCCAGGAGCAGGGTTGCTGCTTCTGGTCAAGACAGGAGAGTTTCAGCACCTGGGACAGCAGCCATCCCTGCCCTCATCTGACCCACAGGGAAGAAGGGGAATTCGGGGGGCTTATAGTAAATCATGTGTCGTTGTAGCATCCTTCCTGGAATCAAGGGAGGATGATTTTATAAAGCTGTAGAGCGTTTGGTGGTACATTTGTATGGAATAATTTCTATACAACAATGTTTAATTATTTACTCTTGTTATTCAGTGACAGTTTGGCCCAAAGGTTTGTCCAGTAAAATTGTATCACTGAGACGTTAGCCTCGACTGCTAAAAAAATGAGAGTTAAACTGGTCATGTGTACCTTTGATTATGTTATATTTCGCTGGGCTAAAATGTAGCAGCTTGGCGTAGCTCTGGCAATCGAAATACAGCTTTAAAAGCTGGGAAATGAACTGACAGCAACACAAAGGTGTGTGTCCATGTCCCAAATTGCAGAGTGATGGGAGGAAGAATACCCCAAAAAATCGAAGAATCAAAACAAAACATAAAATGCCACGGACTTGAAATTGGTTTAAAAATCACGAACTGTACTAGTGGAAATGCTGGCAGAATTTAATTCCGGATCCATAAACACAGCCACACCCGGGACAATAGTTTTCTGGAAACCTTAGTATTGTATATAGAATATATTGACGGTCATCGTTCACCGAAATCAATAAAATGGAACAAGTGTCCTGCGTCTCTGGAGTTGCATGCACTTTATAGTCATTGATCATCTAGTAAATGTCCATCATTAATCCGGAGCCATGTGTTCCCAAGAGATGGGGCTTGAATTATCTACCAGAGCTGTATTCGTTTGCTAGGTAGCGTTAATCTGAGTGAAATTCAAAATACTGTTACAACATACAACATTACAATAGAAACCAGCCCCTTGGAACAATATGGGGTTTTCCCCAGGGTGAAGTATGCAAAGAGCCCCTATCTGAGTGGCAGGTTGGGGGGAAAGGCAATTGAAAGTAAAATGTGAATCTGAAACAAAGTTTAAAGCGGACTGCGAGATTCCGGACACCTTGCAAAAATCACAGGCTGTTGTTGACTGGCATCTCTTCTACTTCATTGCTTTAAAAAAAAATCACCGATTTATAACATTCTTAAACTAACCGGTTGGAAATAATCATATTGCACGACATAGGTTTAGGCATAGCTAATAACATTCTCTACGTGACAATATTTAAAGTAACGCTTAACACTCACAGCTGACATAGCAGCGGGGTTTAAACAGGGCTGGAAACCCATCCAGAGTTACTAGATTGAATAGCTGTCCCTTTCCAGGTCATTCAAATTTCCTCCCGTCTCCTCCCTGCGGCTGGCGGGGACTGTTGCTCCGGCAAATAAAATGTAAAGGTTTCTTTGTGATCACCTGTTCCCCAAATCGAAGACCTTGAACAGAGAAATTCTACTTCCACCTTCTGAATGACCTGTATAATTGAACGCATTAGGTAGAATACGGACCAGTCCAATAGTGGGAATTCAGCTATAGAAAGAAGATTTTTCCAGTTAGACAATAAACGCAAAGAAAGACAGAGAGAGAGAGAGAGAAAGGGGGGCGAGGGGAGACTTTTTTTCACGCACAAAGCATCGAAGCTCAGATTCAGAGATGTAAACCGACTCCAGATTTCAATTGGCCTCTTAACAAAAGACCTTTATTTCTAAAACGGTAAAAAGATGCAACACTGCGGAAAATAAAGACACTTTCAAATAGAGCAGGAGGGTCCTGCTTTGAAATTACCATGAGAAGGGGGGTTATTTTAGTCTCCTGCGTACAGTGTCCGCAGCGCATTTCCATTGATCTCCCTGGGGCGGGCACTATAAATGGTCCTCACCCACTGCTGGGCTCCCCTAGTGTCAGACCCACAGGGAATCCTACATCCACCCCAAACCCGTCTCGCACTGTAAGGACGCCGGGGAGGGTTTTCTCCCACAGCCCTTAGCAGCGGGTGTATAGACCCCGTTAGCTGCCTATGACCGATCTCCGCTGGGGCTCTCATTGAGCAAGGCGAGGCCAAGGGCTGGTTCTCTGAAACTCGGCGCCTGTAGGCGGTGTGAGCTAAACTCCCTCTGCACAGGTGGATCTGGATTTCCTGAGCCGGTTTTCAATGAAGACCGACGCTGCGGGCGCCCCAGGCAGGAGAGCAAGCCTCCAAGAAGATGCGGAGAAGGAAACTCCGGCCACAGAGTCCCTAGGCAAGGGAGAGGGCCTGGTCTGGGAGGAAGAGGAAGGAAGAGCCACCCTGATCCTGACCTTCACCCTCCGGAATGCTAGAAAGGCCGGGCTCTCCAAGACAGTCAAAGTCTTCCAGGTACAAACCTCCCCATCCCAGCCTCTCTCCTAATCCTCGCCCTCCACAGCATCCTCCTGCCCTGCCTCTCGCCTCATCCCCTTCTGTGCTCCGTCGGAGCCCCCTGCCTCTGTCCCCTAACCTTCCCCTCTCTCCTCACATGCTTATACCTTCCCTCAGACCCTGCTCGGCCTGACTCCGTCTAGCTTCTGCACGTGTCCCCCGCTTATGGGCCAGCTGCCTCTTCCCACTTCCTAGACTCTCAGCTCTTCTGTTCCCCTGTATGTTAGCACCACCTCTCTGCTCAAAGGGGTTGGCTGGGGCTCTCCTGGCTGAAGGGAGATGCCAGGGGCACTTTGAAATGAGGATGGGAACAGCTGTTTAGCGGAACCATCTTGCTGTATGGGGGTATTTGTCCAACGTAAGCAGCCCGCCCTGCCCTCTCCCATTCTCTGATTATGGTGCCTTCAGGTGGAGAACTATTCTAGGGTGAAGAGCCCTCAGCCAATGTGACCCTCTGGCTGTCATGATGCTGTGGATTCTCTCAGCAGATTCTATGCAAACTATCTGAAGGCAGGATCCGGAGTGAAAGAGCTGCTCATCTCCCACAGTAAAACACACACGCAATGGATAGTTCATTTTAGGCGTAAGAAAAATTGGTGTTGACATTTCTTGTAAAGCTTTATCCAGTTATCTTTTAAAAGACATATTACAGCTGCAGTCAAAGTGAGCTGTCTTTCCGTGATTTTAGCTTTCTCACCAGGTGGACTTTTGTCTTTTGCAGACTTTTGAAGCTGGAATCCAACACCTTGAAACCAGGCAAGCCAAAAAATCCAAGAACACTACTGATGACCTCGAATTTTTTGTCAAATGTGAAGTTCATAATTCTGATGTCAGTGTCCTTATAAACTCCTTAAAGAAAGTGGCGGAAGATGTGAAAACTATCAGAGAAGAGAGAGGTATGCAATGTGTGGAACCTGTACCCTAATGGCTAAGTCCCCTCCTCCCACAAATGTGTCTAATTGTATTTAAATTATTCATTCGGTCCAGAGTTTCCAGTTTATGCATGTGACGTTAGGCCCCCTATTCCGCAATGTGATGTTCCTGAGCAGATCCCCTATTCATGCATAGCTCCAGTGACCTCACAGAGGTCAGCCTTCCTAAAACACATCCCGGCATTGGGGTCCACCTGTTTTTCATGCATCTTCTGTTTCTAGATGATTCTGAAAATATAGCACATCAAAATATGCAACAGATTTTATCAGTCATATTCTCCATAGTACTTCTATGCATTTTGTCTCTGTGTGTCAACATGTAGTAGTTATTATATTTTATATGAAATAGAAAATATTCAGGAAAGCTGATGTTCTATAAACAAGAACTGCTATTATTATTATTTATTAGAATACAGAGTGTTCTCTTCTTTTTAAATTTCTAAAGGACAGGATATTCCTTCCGTGTTATTACTTGTTCTCTTAGAAGAAAAACAGCCTTCTCACCAGCCAGCCTGAAATTAACAGTGGTCTGTGATCTAAATAGCCTTTGCCAGAGAACAGGGGCTCAGCCCATTGTGGTAATTCTTATGTTCATTGGCTGGTGAAGAGTGAATGATTCATGATCAAAACCTGAGGAAATGATAGAGAATACAGGTATATGGGCTTCATGCATGTGCGTAACACTCATTTATGCTAATGCAAACTACATTTTTTAGTTCAACTATGAATAGGCATAGACTTAAACACATGCATAAGTGCATTACTGAATCAGGGCCTTAGGCCCAGTTCAGAAAAGCACTTACACACATGTTTATCTTTAAGCAAGTAGTTAAGATTCATTGACACCAATGGAATTTAAACATAGGCTTCGCTGAATGGGGACCTTATTGTCGGGAGCATATACTGTATGCAGTGAACTGTACATAGTAACACCTTCTTAATCAAATGCCACCTGGGACAGAGAAAACAATTCTGAAAATGGGGGTTGTATAATGTGAGTTGTTATTGGGGGAGGAAATATGGGCCAGAGAGAGAAATGATAATGATAACACAACTTTTCTTCAGTTTTATTGACATTGTCCGTTTGGGGTGGGGGGGGCAGAGGTTGGATTTTTTTAATCCATTGATTTAATAATCTATTTTCAGCATTCAAAGTCTGATTTAGGAAAGCACTTGAGCACATGTTTAACTTTAAAAAATGTGAGTTGCTAGTGAGGAGAAGTCTTGCAGAAATGAATTTTAAGAGGGGATTTTAATGTGACAAGGCAGGTTACCGAGTGAATAGGAACAAGGAAGGTGTTCCCATGAATGTGGAACTGTGAACGTGAGAATGAAACAAATGGGGCACCTCAGCTGGAAGCTTGGATGGAGGGCAGGGAGCAAGTAGGGAGCAGCAAGAGATGAGAGCAGAGATGTAGAGAGCTTGAATACAAAGATAAGGAGCTTGAATTTGCTGGGAAAGGTGAGTGAAAACCGGAGTGGCATGGTCAGATAAATGAGTAGAGATAGTTATTATAGCACTGTTCTCAATGAACGGAGGGGAGAGAGGTTTGCTTCTGTCTTAAACTGTGATTTTCATGTTGCTTAGCTCATGCAATTGACATGCAACCCATCATTAAGACAGTCTCCTTTTTGTAAAGACAATTATTTGTCATGCAGTCATGAACTCAGAGCTCAATCCTGCAACATGCTGAGCTCTCTGGTCCTGAACCAGAAAAGCACATGCTGTCCCATTAAAATCAATCAGAATACTCACAGATTAAAAAAGTAAGAATGTGCATATGTGTTTGCAGGACTGGGGACCTTGATAACCTCAGCTGCACTTGCAAATAATCATGTCTGCAATTATTTGTTCCCATAACATTTTAGATGCAAAAAAGAGAGTGTTGGTTAAGGCCACACTGAACTTCAAGTATCCTGACTAAACGCAAGAATATCACCCTTTACAAAAGCAAATTTCCAACTGACTATAAATGGAGCTTGCCTGAGTGGGGAAAACTAAGTAGGGCCCTCAGGGTTTGGGTCACTGTGAACAGTGACATTTTGTTTGTCATTTTTAGTTCACCATTTGTAACGTGGGGGTGTAAGATATTCCTCCTATAAAGCAGAGGTGGTTATTCTCAGTGGTTTGTTTTTATTCTGTCTCTTCCCAAGCCTGTACTGAACCTATATCATTTAAACGTACCATTTTTTGATGTCTCCAACAGTCCCATGGTTTCCAAAGAAAATACGAGACCTTGACAAGTGCCACCATCTGATCGCCAAGTATGAACCTGATTTGGACCATGATCATCCTGTAAGTTTAAGGTCATCATTAGTTTACCTTTGAAACTATTTAAATACATTGGTTAGTTCTGCTGTCCAGATGAAGCACAATAGAAAGAATTCTCTGTAAAACTATCCTCCAAAACAATTCTGTGCCCGACGTTTGTCTTTTAAAGAGGGGATTTACAATGGACATCAGTGAACTAGGAATGAATGCAGTAACCTAATAAGAAAAAATCTTATAGACCTGTTGTATTAATTTATATGGAATAAATAGGCCCAAAGAGCTAAGTGTTAACATGATCCTGTCGCTGTCCAATATTAAACAGTGTCAAACAAGGTCTGGTGTTTAGTATACAGAGATCTCAGTCTGCTTAGTATCATGGCAAACATGCCATTAAAATAGTTTTAACCCTTTAATAAAGATACAGGGGGAAAAAAGGAAAAACACTTAAAACATTTGAAAGGTAAAGTATTAAGTAAGGTTTTCCTTTTAACAGCATCCCTTGTTCTCTTTCCCTTTAGCTGTAGAGTGTCTTTAGAAGGAAAATCCCCCTTGTTTGACAGTGTCTTAGATGGTAATAATTGTCCTTTTGTGGGGAAAGGGAAAAAAGTTAGTTGAGATGGGCTGGAGTTGTTGTTAGTGCCATTTTGTTGTTGAAATCTGATGCTGTTTCCTAGAAGACATAACAAGACAAGCACGCACAAAAGGGGAAAGTAGAGAACAGCAAAGATAGAAAATGCAATATCTGTCCCTGGTGTTGACTCTCACATGCAGTATCACGGTTTGAAAAACACTGGCACAGCACACGGTCTTATTAGGCTCTCTGAGGTGTGGCAAACCTGTACAGCATCAGGCTGTTTAAGGCATTGCTTTTATTTGCCTTTTTGGTCACAGGCTTACAGCAGTGTGCAAAATATAGTCTTGGCCAGCTAAGTCAGACTCTTGTTAGACAGAAGAAAAAAGGAGAGGGATAGGAAAGAGAAGACATAAAGTGGGGAAGGAAAAAGACACAAGAAGGGGCAAGGTGGAGAACAGTCTCACATCCCAGGTGGGGTTTGGGATTCAGTCACTGTCAGTGGAGGTGGTGATGTCACCTGGGTCCTTCTCTCTGGCCCAGTCTGGTAAGAACCATCTCTCAGGATCAGCACAAGGAAAGCCCAAAGGTATTACAGGAGATCCAGGGTCCAGGAGACAGTGGGGATGGCAGCCATGATGGTAAAGCTTACTCTTTTGTGTTCTCCCATTTTTCAGTTAGCCAGCATGCTCCTAATTTCCCCCCACAACATCTCTTTTTGAGGACCCTAAAAAGGGAGTGATAGGCAGAATCCCCTCATTATTTTCTTCACCAACTAGGCCTAATTTCTGACACAGCTATTTTGGTTAATTAATTTCCAGATCCACACTTCTCTTGCTTACCAGCCATGATCTTAATATAATCCTTGAGTTATATCAGTGTTTTTTTTTTTTTTTTGTTTTTTTTTTTTTTTTTTTTTTTTTTGAGGGGGAGGAGGCGGTTACTTCAGTCTTTCTGGCTCCCTTTTGCACCTTTCCCTGTCAACATTTATCATTATATGTGATTGGAACATTTTGTAAACTTTCATTCACTTTCCCACAGTTGAGCTTGCAATTAAGGTACATTTGTAGGCCCAATTATTACAAGAAGTCCCCATTCAGAAATGCACTTAAGCACACGTTTAACTTTAAGTACATGGTTAAGCGCATCCCTGTTCAGAAAAGCCCTTTAGCACGTGATCAGGTCTCATTTTCTAGACAAGAAACCTCCCATTCATTTGCCACCCCCAAATTACAACATATTAACCATGTGCTTGGCTGGTCTGACATAACAATATGTTCCTGTTCCCCAACCTTCTGCATCTTGCCTTATTTTAGGTCTTGAGCCTATGGTCTTTACATCTATTGGTAACTTTACACATGTGAGCAGTCCCATTGAAAGAGATCATACTACTTCCCTGGCGCACAGAGGTTATAAAATGCTCTCAGAGTCAAATTCTTCCCCCAGCTAAATGTGCACAACTCTCATTGACTACAGTCGTATTCATGATCATAACCCTAAAGGAAAAGTTTGGCCCTTAACATGAAAAATGGTTCCAATAAATGTTGAATATTTTACAATAATAAATATTTGCACAGTGATACCGATCAGCTCTGCTTTATTAGTTGTGTTAATATGGAGCCAGAATTTAGATATGATTCTTATTATATCAAAAGTAATGTAAACCTGAAAGGGATTTGATTCCACATGTTTTTAATATTTATTGAATAATTGGAAAGACCTGACTGGAAGAGCTGAATTTCTATTAAAACATAAGGAAAAAGAAAACCCAAATTTAAATTTGCTCCCTTTTGAGCAAAATATCATATGTCCATCTCTAAATGTCTCATAATTAAAAATGGCTATCACGACCTTCCCTTTCCTAGGCGCACACTTTGTTCAGCACTGGTGTTTCTGTGTTGTTAGTACAGGCTTTTCCCCCCCATCCCTCAGCTTCCTGTCACAACCCTTGCCAGTGATAAGCAGAAGATCCTGTCTGCTTTTTCCTAACTCTATTTTGCGGGCCTTGCAGATCTCTTCAAAACCCACCAACTAACGACACTTCTGGCTTTTATGTGTGAAAAACGACTCAACTTTTATTTAACCAAATTAAACATAACAATAGCTTTCAGTAACCCTTCTACTTACTCCCAGAGGGAAAGCCTGAGCTTATAAGAGTCTGGTGGTGCTTCCCTTCCTGACCACAGTCCAGCTCCCCGCCCTCCTCCGCGATCCAGCTCCTTTTCCCCATAGCAACGAACCTATGATCATTCAAATTCAACCCCCAAAAGTTCCAAATGAGCAGACTAATGGAGCTTCCATTCAGGAGTCCTGTGTTTCGGGTCACCCAGATGACAGAACAAGGAGTAATGGTCTCAAGTTGCAGTGGGGGAGGTTTAGGTTGGATATTCAGAAAAACTTTTTCACTAGGAGGGTGGTGAAGCACTGGAATGGTTACTTAGGGAGGTGGTGGAATTTCCTTCCTTAGAGGTTTTTAAGGCCCGGCTTGACAAAGCCCGGGCTGGGATGATTTAGTTGGGGATTGGTCCTGCTTTGAGCAGGGTGTGTTGGGCTAGATGACCTTCTGAGGTCCCTTCCAACCCCGATGTTCTATGACTCTATGATTCTATAAGTTCTTTTGGTCTTTGTCCAGAGACACATCTCATCTTACAATTTCACTTAACAACCCTTATCCTATAGCAACGTCTCCTAGCATACAATTTCACATCAACATAGTCCCTTTTCACAATGGCTAAGCAGTAAAACAATGGCGTGAGCTTAGTTTCTAACTCTCCCACTTAAATTGTGCCTTTCATTCTGTATAATGATCACTACTCAAGCCTACTATAGCTTCATGTTTAGCTGTGACCAAAGTACGCTACATTCCTGTTTAGGAACAGGTCCAAAGTCAGTGAGATTTCATGGGTGTAACTAAGTGCAGAATTTGGCTCACTCTGTAATATTCCCATGATTCCTTGCCACAGAGAGAGTGCAATAGAAGAAACAATCAAATTCAGGCCTGTTAGTTTTGAATGTGTCTGTCAGCAAATCCATTCAAGCCCATCACTGTCCTGATGTAAGAGTGATGCTAAATTATTTCCCAATTTAGGGCTACACTGACCCAGAGTACAGGAAACGGAGAGCCTTCTTTACAGACCTGGCCTTCAACTACAGAGAGTAAGTGCAGCACCACTGGAAAACTGCTTGTTCTAAATCAGTTTCACTCACATTTTGTGTGCTCTCGCAGTAAGTAGTCTGATTTTGTTCACCTGTAAGCAGCTTTATGGTTGATGTAACTTAATCCTAGGCCAATGGTCTGTGGTGCCATCTGTTGGAAAACTGAGTTAATCACAGAAACACACATCCCATACAAATCAGGAACATTTCAGAATACAATGAAAATTAATTTAATATTTAACTTTAGGGCTGCCTTCACACCTCACTTAGCTCTGCATAATTTCATATAATTCTAGGGGGCAAATGGTCTCTATATGACTCTTTCATTTAAATTATAGGATGAGAGTATCTTCCTTCCAGGATTTGGCATGTACCTTAATAAACCTGTCAGGTAGACAAGGACTTGTGCATGTCCTACAGAAAAAAAAAGATGGACTTATCCTCAAATGAACAATTTACACTTTCTTGCCTTTCTGTGTAAAAACACATGGGAGTGGAAGAGAAGTCTGGGGGCTTGTTCTTGTGGACACTGAAATTCATTCTATGCACTTGTAGGTGGCATTAGCAAGATGCATAATGGCCTTGAGCTGTGAGCCACATGGTGCCCAAGAACTCAAGAGAAACCCTGAACCTTGGGAGATTTCTGCTTAATGACATTGTGGCTAGTCAGCCAGCTCCCTCACTAGTATTGTGAATTATCTCCTTCTCTGATGGTAGATACAACTACAGAGGGGAAGTTAATGCTGAAATATGCACAATATACCTATACACCCACTTGCTGTATAATTGTTGATGGTCTTCCAGCAGCTAAGCAATTGGAACGGGAAATAATACAGCATTGCTTCCTCTACATTCCATCAAGTGGTCCATCCTTTACAGTATTTCACTGTTTGCACCATCCCTGGGGATTTGGTGGAGCCTAGGACACCTGGGTCATAAAACCCTTTAGAATCCTTCAGGATGATTATTTATTATTTGTATTTATTTTAGTATGGCAAATAATCCTAAGGCGTATAAAGAAAATTATACTTGAAACTAGAACTCAAGTCAGCTACATAATTTTTTCTCTCTCTCTCTTTAAAGAGGAGACCCTTTGCCTCGAGTTGAGTACACTGTCCAGGAGACTGCTACTTGGTGAGTATATTTTTCATATCCTGCCCCATGACAAGTCATGGGGTGATTCCACTGAAACTCAAGGGAATTTCAGAGGTGCAAGAAGTGCACAACAGTGCCCTACATTTTCAAATAATATTTGACATCTCTAATTTTAATTGATGTATTAATTATCCCTTCTTGTTGTTCATTTTGCAGAATTCTGTTCTCCCCATGCAAGTGTAACTCCTGGTGTTGCTAAGAGGAGTTACATACCTGCACTGAGGGGTGAATAGACCTCTGAATCTATTTCCAGGTTACATTAAGTGGTGAGAATACATCAAAAGGCTCAGGGTTGGTGCACCTAAGTGAGGGGGGCTTTCTGCTACATTTGTGGCCCCTCTTTCCGCCCCCACCCAGTTTCCAAGGTAACAGAGGCAAATTTGATCCCTAGCAGGTTGGAACAACCTCAGGGCTGCTCTAAATTGCACTGGCTAAGGGGCTGTTACATCCCCTGTGATGTTGGTAGGAGGTGTGGCGCTTAGGACCAAAGCAGCACAAAGCAGACTTAGTAGGGATGTGGATCTAGCCCTCAGAGTTCTGGTTCAGTTAAAAGACACTAAAAAGTTTGGCTACTTAACCATACTATACAGAACTCTTGAAAAATCTGCAAAATTTGTCTGGAAAACTCATGAGAACAAGTGCTTTTTTAAGATTTCTTTTGCTTCTGGTTGGGCTGGAAATAAAACGAAACTGTTTCTCGCAAGGTATTTTTGGCAGCTCCTGTCTTGGCCAGAACCTGGAAGTGTGTAAGACTGAAAAATGATCAAATAAATGTTAACTGAACATTTCAGAATCTTTAAAAGAGATTGGTCCCAAGCCAGAAAATTCAGATCTGGATCCAGATCTGGATTTGAGTCTGTGGTTTTTGTTTGGTTCCTTATAAACATAGGGGCCTGAAATCATCTGTTACTGGTCTCTGCCAGAGAGAGGATGCTGGACTAGCTGAACCACTGGTCAGTCCAGCATGGCAATTCCTATATCCTTAACTTAAAATTGAACATTATCTGGTTCATGTTCTACTTAGGGGATAGTGTGAAAAAAGAAGAGAGAAGGGGAGAAAGAATAATCCAGGGGGGGGGGAAAAGGGTGAAGATGGAGCAAAAAGAGTGAAAAGCCATGTGACAGTGGGAAGGAAGAGAAAAATCAGTGTAGTCAAATGTATATACATATACACACACACACAGAGTGTATTTTTCCATTTGAATTTTTCTCTTCTCCTCTTTCCTCCCCTGTATATGCTAGAACCGATGCAAAGGTGTGCTCTTAATATATACATGCTGAGATAGATAGTAGTGCAAGGGAGTGCATCTATCTAGCAATTTATGGGGTGAGGGATGTTTCTAACCCCAGTGCACAGCACAGGTTTCCCTTTACGTTAAAAATGTTCCTTTTTAAGTTGACTCACTCTCTGAATAAACATGGTCTTAACTTACAGTGAAAAAGCTTCATGATCTCAGATGAACCCAGGGCAAGCCACACTAGAGAAAGTCACTTTTCACACCAGTGCAGCCCATTTCCCCTGGTGTTTTCCTCATTGTAGCTATCCCAGTGCAAAAACCCCAGTGGGATTTGCAACAACAAAATAATGCAAGAAATTCATTAAACCTAGAAGACATTTGCCAACTTCAGAAATGGATGAAGGTTTTGGAGGAAAGGGGAATTTTGATTTCTTGTCCACCTCCTTCCATCTTCCCTAGCTGCCTTTCAAAAAATCACGCTATATAGCAATAATTATTGTTGTGGGTTACTTGTTTTACAAGAATGTCTTGTGGTCCCACTTGAGATCAGGGCCCCACTGTGCTAAGTACTGCATGTACACATAGTTGAAGATTGTACACTCTTCTGGGTAGGGACTATCTAAATAGACAAGACGGACAAAAGGTGGGAGAAAGGACAAATTATTATCCCCATTTTACAGATGGGAAAGTGAGAAATTAGACAATTAGCCCCGTGGTCTTACAGGGCACAGCCAGGAATTGAGCCTAGATCTCCCAAGTCCCCAACCAGCACCTCAGCAACAAGGTCATCCTTCCTCTCTGAAGGAGTGTTTTATTTTAAATAAAATCCATTGGGCCTTAGAATTTGCGAAATGAGCACCGGATAACTACCAAGGAACATCATATCCTACTCATCCAACTTCTATTATTTTCACAAGCTAGATTTTCAAATAACCTTTGAAAAGTAGTAACATGCCTTTTAAGTCCTTAGCGTCATGTGCATGACGGCTCTCACCAGCCAACAATATTGGCATGTTCTGGTGTGTGGGAATGTTGTATTTAAGAAAATTAAATTTTGTGTTCTTTCCTGTTTTTCCCCTTTTTCTGCCAACCTCCGTCACGGCAGCCATTCTCCACCTAGAACTATTCCCACAGTGGTAAATGGAACAGGCCTTTCGGGGGTATCTATCTATCTCCTCAACACAGTTAGCCCCAGCAACCCAAATTCCAAAATTAGATCTCACAGTTGTTACCGTAGCTCCCTAGGGCTGTGTGCTGAGGTCAGCTGCATTACAGCACAACTTAATATGGATACAGGGAAACCAAAGGGGAAATTTTTGAACATGCTGTAAAGTCCCTTGATGTTAGCTCTGAAGAGCTGTTGGATGCCTTTAGTTTGTAGCAACATGTGTATAAAAATGAAAACAAGAGCAGAAATCTCAGCTTCCAAAAACAGGGCTTGGACAATCTGAGTCTACGTTGTCAGGCATAGTTATTGCAGAGCCATAAACGGAACGGTCATGGGAGCAAATGGGGAGATGTTTACTGGGAAGAAGTTGAGCAGGAAAAGGGAGAACAGAGGACAAAGCTATTGAGACATATGTCATGTGACAATAGTAAAGGCGGACAGTCACCTTCTTCTAACAGAGAACAAGGAACTTGATTAGAATAAGGAAACAGCATTATCCCTAAAGCTGTCCCAGCTGTCTTTCCCACTGCTTCACTGTCAAGATTCTGCCTAGAATCTTTCACAGCCCTCACCTGTCATTTTAAAGAAACAGCACACATATGGTCTCAGCATGCGTGCATTTACAGTGCACTTAATTGACAACACTATTCAGATCAAGGTTCAGTTTTAGAAATCCAGATTTTTACTAGCTTTTAGTATTTACAAAGAATATTCCCTTTTAAAATAGTTATTACCTTCCTCCTCCCACACTAAATAGGGCCTGATCCAACTCCACTAAAGTCAGTAAGAATCATTTCACTGCCTGTAATGGGAGTTGGATCAGACCCTAAATTTCTCAGGTGTATTATCCTTAGTGTTCTGAATAGATTTTATCTAGGGGAGGTACTAGAGATGGTCAGGAAATAATTTTCATCTCACAGAATGTTTTTGATGAAAATCAAATTGTCATTGATTTTTATTTTAAATTAAGTATATAAGAATGGCCACATGAGGTCAGGCCAATGGTCTGTTTAGCCCAATATCCTGTCTTCTGATAGTGGCCAGTGCCAGATGCATCAAAGGGAATGAACAGAACAGGGTAATTCTGAGCAGTGGTGTAGCCAGGTGGAGGGAACGGGGGAGCATCAAAAAAAAAAAGACGCCACCCGCTGCAGCGCTTTTACTGACGGGGCGGTGCTTTTACTCACCCGGCGGCGCTCCGGGTCTTCAGCAGCACCTCAGCGATGGGACCTTCACTTGCTCCACGGGTCTTCGGCAGCATTTCCTTCAGTGCCGCCGAAGACACCCAGAGCGAGTGAGGGTCCGCCGCTGAGGTGCCGCCGAAGACCCGGAGCGCCGCCGGGTGAGTAAAAATTAAAAAGGCGCCAAGATGCTCAGTGGGGGAACTGCCGCTGCCCCGCTCCCCCCCAGCTATGCTACTGATTATGAGTGATCCATTGCCTCTCACCCAGTTCCAGCTTCTGGCAGTCAGAGGTTTAAGGACACCCAGAGTATGGGGTTCTGTCCCTGACTATCTTGGCTAATAGCCATTGTAGGACCTATTCTCCATGAACTTATCTAGTTCTTTTTTGAATGCAGTTATCATGAGAACATAAGAATGGCCATACTGGGTCAGACTAATGGTATGTTTTTAGGATTTTGTCTAAAAACCTACCACTGAGTGTGTATAGATATATATTTCTCTTTCTCAGCAACTGAAATTGTTCAGCTTATAATTTAAAAATGTAGGGTTTTTTTGTTTTTAAAAAATTGGTTTTCAGGTTTTTTTATCAAAATCCCCTGAAATTTTGAGAAAAACAGATTTTTTTTTCAAACATTTTCATTGATTCAAAAAGCCATTTTCTGTGGGAAAAAATGTTTTGAAGGACCATTTTCTACTTTCTCCAGCAACTCCAGCACTCCTCTGTGTCCCAGGGAATTTTAAAAACCCATCCCCGTCATCTAAGGGTGGCGCATCTTTCCACAAACCATTGATCACACAGGGAAGTGACTACAGCCTGGCTCAGGATGGACTTCCTCCGCTTTCCCCCTCATAACCTGGGGTCTTTGAAGGCAATCCAAAGAATGAGAAGAGAAGGAAGTGCAGAAGGAAGGCGAGGAGTACATGTTCCTGAGCTCACCAGCTGCTCCTCGAGCCGCTCTGAAACTCTCTGTGGAGGGGTTTGGTGTTAGGAGGTTCCGCCTTCAAAGCAGGTTAACTTTTCCTCTGCCTCTGACAGCTTACTATGAAGTTGCTTTCCACGGCTTTCAAACCTAGAAAAGCTGTGCACTGAAGCAGTGGGAATTTTGCCTGTGTAAGGACTGCAGAATTGAGCCCTACGTGTACACAGTTCTGTTGTCCTGTCACTGAATTGTAGCCACCTCTGGGCTGGAACACTGCAGCTGTGCAGTGCAGATCAATAGTGCACAACAGCTGAGAATACTAAATGAAGACCACTGTTTCTTCTCTCTATTGTCTAAGAATAAAATATGATATTTTTTTATTTGCAGTGCTTATAATTTTCTAAAAAAAGGAAACTGTTTGCAGTAAAAGCATATGTAATACTAAACTTAGTTCTAGAGCAACCCGTACAATTAATTTTAAACTTGTCTCTATTGTAAGTGTAAACACAATTTTAAATTTTCTAATAGGGAAGTATTGGTCTATTTTAAAAAAAATTAAAAAGTTTTGTACAGTATATTTAAAGTAAAGTAAGCATATTTAAAAGTCTGTAATTTCTGTTTTCTAACTCAGCCCCTTTCTACTTGGTTTGTAAGCAGAATTCATAGGAACATAGGCCTGGAAGGGATCTGCTGGGTCAAGGCCAGTCCCGTGCTATCACAGGAAACCACAGCATATAAGTCCATTCATAAATTTATCAAGCTCCACCTTAAAACGAGTTAGGGTGTTTGGCCCCCACAACTGCTACTGGGATGCTGTTCCAGAACCTCACCCTCTGATGGGTAAAAACTTTCATTTAATTTCCAGCCTGTTGTTCATGGTCAGTTTATACACAGTTGTTCTTGTGCCAACATTGTCCTTTAGCTTCAATAGCTGTTCTCCTTCCATGGGGCTTACCCCCCAATGCATTTATAGAGAGCAGTCAGATTCCCCCTCAGCCTTTGTTTTGCTAGGCTAAAGAGGCCAAGCTCTCCTTGTCTCTTCTCACATGTTAGGCTCTCCATTCCCCTGATCATCCTCGCAGTTCTTCTCTGCACCTGTTCCAGTTTGAATTAATCTTTCTTGAACACAGGTGACTAGAAGTCCCACCTCCTGGTGATAACTAGAGGTAAAGCAGTCTCAACACAGGGAATGTCCCTTTGCTGCTGATCGTAGGCTTCCGAAGGCAGGATCACAAACTCTTCTGCAGGGATTCGCCTTGTCTTCTCAGAGCGTGGACTGCAGTCTGAGGGGCTGCTATAGGATCAGGTTCCTCTGCTTATCCCCTCACTCTGCTCTCTGCCCTTCCCACCCTTCTTGTTAGGGTGGGGATGGCCAGCACTGGCCCTTCAGCATCATTGGTCCCTACAGCTAGAGCAGGCTGAATACAGGGCTCACAAATATTCATTTGAATTTCCAGCTGCTCAGTTCATCCTTATTCATGTGCGCTGTACAATGGTTTGGAGAATGCCTGTTCCTTGTACAAATAGCTGCATTCACATGTGAACCGAGGTATTTATGCCCACACAAGATATATTCATTCTTTTTATGTTCATTATTTATTTCTGTCATCCAACCAGGGAGTAAGAATAAACCATATGGAGAAGAAAGGGGCCAAAAAATGTCAAAGTATCCTGGCAACAACTTCTTTCTCTGTGGGGCTTCTGTCCTCCATGTCTCCTCCTCCAAGCCCTATACTAGAAGGCCAGTATCTAGTGGCTTCTCCTCTTCTATGCTGATGGTGATAATTATGCAGACAAATGGTGCTGAAAGAGACGTGGCTACAAAATACACTGTGGGCCAAAGCCTCATCCACACAATTAGATACAATTCATTGACTGTGTCTATTTACACTGGCTGAGGCTCTGGCCCCTGGACTTTAAAGTTTGTTTTGTTTTAAAACGAAATGACCAATATTAGTCCCATAGAGAAAAGGGGCAGGGCATCCAGCATCTTATCAAGACACAAACTTGCCCAAAGTTGAAGAAGAATATTTGGACCTGGAGTTTTGGGTCACACTCATTTCTAGTCTCCTATCCTGCCTAAGCTTTGGCGCTTGTATTAACAGTAAAGTCACTCTTGGAAGTAAGTATGTCCAGATTCTTCCCACAAGTCTAGATAAGACTGTACAGAGAGCAATCTTGGACTGATGCGCTGCTTTACATCCTATACAATACCATTAAAGTCAATGGTATTCTATGGGAAATAAGTTAGGGCAAAATCTGGCCTCTTATTCTCCTAAACTTTTCCTGTCTTCTCTGTGGAGATGGAGTTCATGCAGCTTTTACAATACTGACAACAGCCACTGTCTAAGTTTGTTTCTTTTTTCCCCAATTACACCCACGCTAACATAAGAAGTTTATGTGATGGAATGACACCATTACAAGATACTGGCTATCACCTCCATAGCAACAATAGCAGCAAAAAACTTACAATACAAAAACAAGAGAAAGTCATTTTCTTTAGTCAGTATTTCCAAGAATGATCTCAATTTTCATAAAACAATGTTTATACACTTGTTAGAACCCCAGAGCTGGGTGTGAATAAATATAACCATTTCTATAAGCTTCCCTGCCATCACTTTAGTGCTTGTTTATTTTGCAATAGCTAAATATATTTTGAAAGTGGGGCCTTTAAAATGAAATAATAAAATACATGAGAAGGGCCCAAACCAAAGCCCTAGATTCCATGCACTGCCAACTAATTTTATATAATTGTATATAGCACCTTTTATTACAATAAGCTAAACACCTCCAAAATTTGAGGTCATGGACATCTCCATCTTGCATTCAGAGCTGCCTGGGTGGTATCTTGCACTTATTACCCCCCAGTCCCTGTCCCGATTTTTCACACTTGCCCTCTGTTCACTCTACCCTGATGCAAGAAAGCACTGAAGCATATCCTTCACTTTATGCACATACTTCGTGCTTTCCTGAATAGGGAAACTCTGGGTGCCCATTTACAGTTGAACAGTTCATGGGGTTCCACACAGGCACCAAGATCTGCCTGAGCAGCGTCAAGTGCAAGATCGAGGCCCGTATCTGGTTCCTCGTTTTGTGCCCATCTCCTGGAAAAATCCTACCCTGCAGCTTCCATCCAGGCTTCGGCTTCAGAGCATCATTTTTTCTGAGCTCAGCTTGGTTTTAGATACCCTCTATGCACTGCCTGTGTGAATAGCTGTGGTTCTGAAGCCAGGGAGAAGAGGTGCTGTTCCTAGTAAAGGAGATGAACTAAGGGTTGTTGTTCTTTCAGGAGGGAAGTCTACAGGAAGCTGAGCAGCCTCTATCCTACCCACGCCTGTAAGCAGTACCTGGATGCCTTTCAGCAACTGGAGAAATGCTGTGGATACCAAGAGGATAGTATACCTCAGCTTCAGGATGTCTCCAGATTTTTAAAAGGCAAGACATTACAGTCCACTATATTTTAGCACTCCCTAGGCTGGGAATCTACAATGATGTGTGATGGAAAGTGGTGTTGATGGCAGACCCCCATTCTGAATGAACTGGGCGTGAAGATCTGTTTGCTAATAACAAGGAGAGCGGGTTAGGAATAGATACAATATTGAGAGGGTGCAAGCTCAAATTAGTCTGTTAGCAGACGTTCGAGTGACAGAGGACAGTGGAGATTGAGATCCTGTATTACTAACCCCCCGGATAGATTCAGTTCCAAGACAGGGTGTGCCTTTTCGACAAATCGGCTTGCCAAATTCACTGTAATCTGGAGTAGACAAGGAATGGCTGCAGTAAAAGAAAACACCCTCCTTGCTGCTCTCCCAGCAATAGGAAGGGTGTCAGATGCAGGCCAAAGACAGTTGCTAAAGTATGGCAAAATAAATATATAAATGGTAGATTTAACTTAAAATACATTAAGTTTAAATTGGATGTTTATCAAATCAAGTGAACCTCTCAATCTGCCAATAAACAGATGCAAGACAAATTGGCTTAACCTACTTCTGAAGAGATTTCCAGTACATTGTCATTTTAATTAGAGACTAACGTATATTGGGCCAGATCCTTGTGTTGATCCAGAAGCACAAAGGGAATGGACAACTGCATTGCTAGTGCAGCCAGACATTCCCCAGGTGTAGAGACATCCTTCAGTGGTGTAAATTGGAATGGCCAGGATTATGTCATCCACCCACCCAACCCCAGGAATAGTAGGCATTCCTGGGTGAGCTGAGGACATTGCCAGGGCTAGGAGGAGGTGGAACTGGAGCACAATGCCCTCCAGCAATTCCAAGATGGCAAAGCAGTCCTTGAGATTTGCTGTTGCTGACATAATGTAGAGTTGCCTTTAGGCTGCTCTACGTTATGCTGGGAGCCCGTGGTTGGGTTAAGGATAAGGAGAGTGGAAAGATGCCTGAGAGGCAACGTCCCACATCCCATATATTCATGAGTTGAACACTGCTCAGGTGGGCCTAGGGATCTGGCCCATTAGCTTGTTCACTAACAGAATGTGAGAAATAACTAAGAATATTGTAGGTTTCCTTTAAGTTTCCTTGCTGGATCATGGGGACAATGGCCTAATTCTGATATCACTTACACTGGAGATACACAAGTATAACTCCATTGGCTTCAATTGGGGTTATTCCTGATTTACACTAGTGAACATGTGGTCAGAATCAGATTCATAATACACATTGTTTTTCTTAACACACCGTTGTTGTTACCTTCATGTCCTAGTCCTGCCACTGCCTCTGCTCAGGTGGCTTCTTCCAGACTCCTACTGATCACAGCCAGTGTCTGGAAGATGTCTTGGACCAGGTCACGTGTCTTTTTCTTATCATTTGCCTCTCACCAGAGGTCAGAGGCTGTTTCCCTTTGAAAACATGCCGCAGTGAAATTGTCCTGAAAAAAAGTGTAAGACTTGAAAGTGCCTTAGCTAAGGGAAGTTTATTCAATATAAGAAAAAAGAGAATCACTTAAAATAATAATGGATCACAACATTCCCAATCCCAACTAAGGGAATATCATACCTCACTGTGTAGGTAAAATGACATTTTGTTTCATTGATTACCGTTCATTTTGGAAAATCCTACACAGTGGGTTCAACCATGTCTTTCCTTGACTCCCTGAGCCAAACCTCCAGGCTTCACCCATCACCCAGCTCCTTCTCTGTTCTCTCTTCCTTTTCTGCTCCATTGAGCCTCTCCTTGGTGTACATGGCAACCATATCTGCCCCTGACCAATTTAGGGCTTGTTTTAGTATTCTCCCTCCCCCCTTCCTGTCTATCCCACCCTGCACTCAGTATAATATCGGAGCATCTCTGGATGGTGGCGAGGAATTGGATATGTTTCTTCTCTGTGTGTTTTACTGCCAGCAGTCAGCAGGGAGCTTTAGCTTTGTAAATAGGTCTTAGGATACTGCTCTGAATGTGACTGATATTGGTATTTTTTATCAGTCCTAGCTCACTTCAGAAGGGATAACAGAAGCGGGGAGATTAGGGCAAAGTAAGGATCTACTGGTGCGCACTCTTTGTATGTGTACAGTTAGATTTTGTTTAGTGATGTCTGTGGCTATTCACATCTGCTCTAGATTGTGGTCCTAAGTTATTTCCATGTGTCATCATGCAAGTTGTTCTGGGCAAAAGTATGATAACAAATCATCAGTTAGAAAACTCTGCAAATATCTATCGGGGGAGGGAAATTCAGAGTGTTCCACAAACCAGTGTTGTTTATGGCTGGACTCATATAGTGGTGGATAAGATACTTGGGTCCAGACTGAATCAATATCCATCTATACCTCCTTGTCACCAATAATTCTAACTTTAGATTCTCCTTATCACACAGCGTTCCTCTTAGGGCATTGTGAGAGTTGCAGTTACTGTCAGATCCCTTTGGCACAAACTCACTCTAAGTCAGAGTCTAATGGTACCATTGCAAGATCTGCAGCAGCTGCAACAGCCAGTCCAATGTCAGTGAGCCATTTTGTGAGATTAGGGTGCATAAGGCATACCTCTTATTTACAAATACCTTGGGTGGAATCCAGCCCGTGTTGTGGATGGCGAAGAGCTGCACTTCCCCAGAGGAGCTCTAGGTGGCATTGTGTCTCCCAGAATTCCATAGCATGTGGTGGGGACATGCCAGCCACTATATCCTATACTGAGAGGCAGTGTGCAGTTCCTTCCAGCTGTAGGTGGAGCTGTGGTCATGTGCAATGCTAGTCCTGAGCAGTCCCAGTGCTATAGCCAGGGCCTAAATGCCATGACAGGTCTCTGAATAGCCGGTGTAGGTTCTCCCAGTTCCTCCTGATACCCTTGCACAGGCAGGTAGTCCAAGTACAATCTAAACTCTTAGGCTAGGTCTACACTACGGGGGGGGGTGTCGACCTAAGATACGCAACTTCAGCTACGTGAATAGCATAGCTGAAGTTGCGTATTTTAGGTCGACTTACCTGGCTGTGAGGACGGCGGCGAGTCGACCGCTGCCGCTCCGCCGTCGACTCCGCTTCCGCCTCTTGCCGCGGTGGATTTCTGGAGTAGACGGCAGAGCGATCAGGGATTGATTTTATCGCGTCTTCACTAGATGCGATAAGTCGATCCCCAATAGATCGATTGCTACCCGCCGATCCGGCGGGTAGTGAAGACGTGCCCTTAGATTCACATGTACTTACTACTGTGTAGCTTACATGATGCATCTTACACATTGTCTTTGAATTTGGCTCAACAAATCATAGAAATTCAAGATGGAAAAGACCTTTCCTCCAGGTCATCATCCTGCCAGGGAAAGAGTGTTCCCTGCTTTGTCCAGTCTGACTTCAAATGTCTCTAGGGATGGGGCTTCTACCTCTTCCCCCGGAAGATTGTCTTTATATGAGAAAGAGAACTAGTGACCAAACAGACTGAGACCAAATATGCTGGAAGAAACATAAAACATTTCGCGTGAACAGCTTGGTTTCTGTGGGAAACATTTCTGTTTAAACAAATTAGGAAAGCAAGTACAAAGCCATTTCTGTCCTTATATTTTTTTAGTTGTACGCAATAAAAGTAATTAAAATGAGAGCTGAAACAGTATTTATGAAAGCAGGGAATGCAACACAGATTTGGAATATGGGGCTTCAAAAAGATTATCATCTACTCTTCTTAAATCACGGCAGTTTTACATGATGCTTTTTGAACACATAGAAAACATGGGCTTTGCCAAAGGGGGCTTATAATTTAAACTTAGACAAATAAAACACAAAGGTGCAAGATCAGATGGAAAAATGGGAGCTGACAGCTCTGAAAAGAATGTTAAAATGAAAATGTAGAAAGGCTAAGGGCCAAATTACCCAGAATGAGTAACCCTACCTGTTACATACCTTGTAGGGGTCCCATGTAAATTCAGTTGCTGCTGCACCCCAATGATTTCAACAGACTGCAAAAATCAAAAAATACACTCTCCAAAAATGTATGGCAGTGTGCTGCCAGTGTGAATCCAGTTTCTGCTTTTGAATCATGCATACAAAATAAATGAAACACAACATAATACCATACGGTAACTTGACTACTTGAAGTTGATTGTGTCATAAAAGGCCCATGCAGGACCATAGGAATTGCCAGACTAGCTTAGACCTGAGGTCCATCTAGTTCAGTGCCGTGTCTCTGACAGTAGCCAGCACCGGCTTCTTCAGAGGAAGGTGTAAGAATCCTGCAGTAGGTAGTTACAGGCTAATGTATAACCAGGGAATATACCTGCTGAGCCGCCAATAGCTGAAAGTTGCCTTGTGCCCTGAATCAAGAAGGTGTGCATACCATCCAAAACTCGTGTTTATTTCTGACATTTATTATTACAAGAGAAGAAAGCTGACAGTGGTTAGGGCAGTGGCCTGGGACCTGGGAGATCCAGCTTCCATTTCCTGCTGTGCCACAGCTTTCCTCTGTGGACAAGTCACTTAACCTCTCTGTGCTTCAATTCCCATCCGTAAAATGTGGATGATATCCCTGCCCTTCTTCACAGAGGTGTTAGAAAGATACATACACGAAGGATTGTGAGGCACTCAAATACCATGGTAATAGAGCCCATATGAGTACCTAAAATAGACAGACATTTTCCTTATCCATCTGAACAAGAAAGTTCTGAGACTAAATGCAAAGGAAATTTCAAACTGCTTGGATGGTGTGGAGTTGTCATGTTCACAGTAGATTTTCCTGCTGGGTTGTTTTCTTTTGCAGAAAGAACAGGCTTTCAGCTGAGACCAGCTGCAGGGCTGCTATCGCCTCGTGACTTCCTTGCCAGCCTGGCATTTCGTGTCTTTCAGAGCACACAGTATATAAGGCATTCCTCTTCCCCTATGCATTCCCCAGAACCGTAAGTAGGATGATATGGCACAATCCAGTGGTTCTCAGTCTGTGAGCCTTTCGTGGTGGTGGTGGTGGTTGTACTAATTTAGATGGAATACAGGGGCTCAAAGAGTCAAGGGTGTTAATGTAACCCAGTCATTGTCCAACATTCTCAGTGTTAAACAAGGTCTTTGATATACAGAGACCTCAGTCTGCTTAGTACCATGGCAAAAACACCATAAAACATCCTTTAAACCTTTTATTAAAGATACCAAAAAGAAGGAAAAAGTTAAAGCATTTGAAATGTAAAGTATTAAGTAAGGCTTTCACTTTAACAACATCCCTCCCTCGTTCCCTTTCCCTTTGGCTGGAGAGAGTTTCTAGAAGGAAAAGTCCCTTTGTTTGACAGGTTTTGAGATGGGAATAACTGTTCTTTTGGGGAGAAGAGAACTTAGTTGAGATGGGCTGGAGCTGGCCTTGTAGCTGTTGTTAAAGTCCAATCCCATTTCCTAGAAGACAAAACAAGATGCACACGCACAAAATGGGAAAGAAGAGAACAGCAAAGATGGAAAATAGCAGCTTTTGTCTCTGAGGTTGAGTATCGCTTGCAACCTCATTGCTGGAAAAACACAGGCACAGCACACAGTCTTACCAGCAACTGTGAGACCTGACAAACTCATATCACCAGGCTGTTTAGAGCATTGTTTTAAGCTCCCTCTCTGGTCACAGGCTTATAGCAGTGTTAAAAAAATGCAGCCTTGCCTGGCTAAGCCAGACTCTTCTCAGACAGAAGGAAAAAGGAGAGAGATAGGAAAGAGAAGAAATAAGGTAGGGAAGGAAAAGAACAAAGGGGGCGTGCAGGGGAAACCAAGTCTCACATGGCAGGTGGTGTTTGGGATTCAGCCAGAGCTAGTGGGGGAGGGGATGAGGTATGCCCCCTTCTCTCTGGCCCAGTCTGGTCAGGACACCTCTTAGGCTGGAGATGCAAGTGGCCCAAGGTTCCAGGAGATGGTGGGGGTGGCAGCCATGATGGTGAACCTTGCTCCTTCCTTTTCTCTCATCTTATATCGGCCAGTGTCGCAGCCCATTAGCTTTCCCCCCAAGGTGTGTCTCTCTCTTTTTTTAAGGACCTCAAAAGGGAGTGATGGGCAGAATGAGCCCATTCCCTCATTATTTGGTCTACAAATTAGGCCTAATTTCCAAAACACCAATTTTGATTCATGAATTTTCAGACCCCATGCTTTTCTTGTTTACCAGGCGTGATTTTAACACAATCCTTGAGTTCTATCAAGAGGCTCTTTTTGTCTGGACTAATTCAGTTCTGTTTTTTCACTTGTGCTAATTTTTATAAACAACCTTATACGACAGTCTGAGTTGTACTTCGGTTACCTTTTGCCCATCAACCTGTGTTGTTATCGTAGGTTATTGTGACATTTTAAGACCTTTCAGTCACTTTTTACAGTTGAGCTCGCAATTAGGATAAATTTGTAGGCCCAATTACCACAACATGGTCAATGGAGTGAAATAATTTGAGAAGCAAGCAGAGGTGGAAGTGGTCCAAGAGAGGGGGAGTCTGTTTCTTTTGCAAAGATGTCTGGAGAAGGAAAAGACTGGAGAGAATCTGGTTTAATCTGTTCATTCTTATTGTGTTGACCATTTGTTGAACTCTGAGAAGATGTTTGGCTGCTTCCATGACACAGGAAATGTGGACCCAGCCATGAGAAGCTTACAATGTAAATTAGACACAGCCTCTTGGCTTGATTTTGAACACCTATCAATCTCATTGAAGTTACTGGGAGATGCGGTTGCTCAGCACCTTTGAAGATGAGTCCACAAGGGCCAAATTCAGAGTTGACATAATTGGGGAGGGACATTGGGGGGTAAGTTACACATTGGCAAGAGTGGATGAAAGTGAGTATAACTTACACATTGAGCCTGCCCTGCCTTATCTTACATCCTCTTCTTGATTGCTTTGCTTGCTATGAGCCCACGCTTCTGCCTCTCCAAGTCCCACACCAGTTCCACACCCTTTCCACACCAGTTGCACACCCTTTCCAAACCAGCATTTGCACCACTTCTCAGTTTGGCTTATGGCATGCTGTTCGAAATGGAGTTCATACACAGATTATATGTACAAGAGGCACTGGGTAAAAGGCTGGCCTTCTCTGTAGTTGTGGCCTGGTTTTCGGAGGAGCTGCTGAGCACCCACAGGTATGAATGAAGTCAATGGGAGCTGTGGCCATTGGAGTTCTGTTTTCATGATGTGTGTTCAGGGCTTGGCAAGGTTATCAATGACAGGCTGCATGGAAAAAGTAAATTTTGGGGAGAGCTGTCCATATAAAGAAGGAGGTATCTGAGCAAATTACTGGAGCCGGGGAGTTCTAAGTCATAGCATGGAAAAAGGCTTAAAGACAAGAGTAGGAAGATAACACAGAGCTGGACAGGTAGGAGGCTTGGAAAGAGCACAGACAACTGGATAGGAGAAAATGAAAGCAGAGACCTAGAGCCAAATACTCAGCTGGCATCTGTCTGACTCCAGTGGTATCCTTATATATGTCCCCAATGGAGCTTCACTGAATTATGCCAGCTGAGAATCTAGCCCATGTGAAATTGCTGTGCAAAGAGCAGGAGAAAGAATAGCAGTGAAACAGCAGCTATGCCCTGCTTAGAATTGCACTTGGGGGGATTTTCACATAACACAAGCTTTATTACATGAGAAAAGTGCTTTGTTTTCCAGGGACTGCTGCCACGAATTGTTGGGTCATGTTCCCATGTTAGCAGACAAAGAATTTGCACAGTTCTCACAGGTAAGGAACCTTGTCTGTAATTCCAGTAGCAATGAGTACAAGGGACTAGATATGATTTGCTATTTTAATTTTGAAGGTTTGATTCTCCCCCATTTATGCCTGTATAGGGGGGTGGTGGTGTTTGTACTCTCTTGCATTGGGGGTGCCAGCTACACCCTAGAGGAAATATACCCCAGGGCAGGGCAGGCAGTGTCACCTAGGGGAGATAAGTGGCAAGGCAAGGTAGGCAATGTCACCTAGGGGAGGTAAGCACCAGGGCAGGGCAGAGCAGGCAGTGTCTCCTAGGGGAGATAAGAACCAAGGCAGAAATAAGAAGAGGGAAGCTTCAGTTGCAATGGAGACCCCTAAGCACCGCCTGCCTGAGAATGAATAGGCTCTTCTCTTAGGTACCCATCATACTGCATGGGAACTCGCATCTCTGGGTTTCACAGACAGGAGCCATCATAATTTAGGCTGATCCGGTCCCTGCATTTTCATTTCAATCTGCCAGGGTACTTTTATCTTGTTTATAAATGGCCATATTCTGACACCATTACTCATATTGATTAGAGCTTTACCTCATGAGCAGTCTCCTTAAAGTAAACGGGACTTACATGTGGAGTAAGCTGTTACTCCATATAAAAGTATCAGAATCTGGCCCAAAGTGGATTTAGTGCTTCTGAAAAACTGTGTTCTGTGGCTAATTAGGGAACTGCAATCTCCAGGGGGTTGCCAGTGTGTTCTCTAATTAAACACAGAAGAGGTACAGCATGGGAAAAAGCAGCACAAGCTTCCCCTACCCTGCATTGTTAATGTGCCTCTAACTTGAACTGGTGGGAGCCTCCCAGGGATGAGAAGGTTCCTCATGCAGTCCCCATCAGTCTTTGCCCTCTACTGAGACTGCCAACAAAAGTGCCAGTATTTTTGTGATATAGACGTCCAGTAGTTCTGGAAAGAGATCACCAGTTGGTTTCATGTCATGGAGCCTGGGGTCAGAGATCAAAGCCAAGGGTCGGAGCCAGAGTCAGGAATCAGAGTCAATTACCTGGAGTGAAGAAAGGCTTGGGCAAGGCTGGAGTCAAGGCAGAACCAGGGCTGGGAACAAGCAGGAGCTATCACGTGGCCATCAGTTTTGGTCATTACCATATTCGAACCAGTGAATCATATAATATTCTAATGTCCTGTGACTGCCCTGCCCTGTGGGGGGAACACTCCCTTTTGCTTGATACTAGAAATAAAGAACCATTAAAAGATGTAAAAATAAGGGGCTATAGTAATTTCAGAACCACCAGGTTTTGTTGTTGTTTTCTCTGCTCTATTATGGAAGAGTGAACACAGGCTCACAAAAGCTCACTGATTTAAGTGAATGACATCAAGTGTTTTTCATGGCTGAATTCCTGTCATGGAAATTCTTCTTGATTTCATCCACTATGTGAAAATTAATGGTAAAAATGCCCTTGTTTTGTTTTTGTTACTATGACACTGTATCCAGGGCTTGAACTGTAAGGAGGCTCCGGAGAATTGCTGTTCCCACTGTTAAAATAATGTAATTAGCTTAATGGGGAGCATACAAGGGAGTAGACAGATTCTTGCTGTCGACTCTGCTGCTGAAAAGTTCAGTAGTGCTCTTTTGAAGTGCCAATAGGCCCAATCCAGCTCTCACTGAAGTTGATGGGAGTCTTTCCATTGTCTTTAAGGGCAGTTTTAACAGGCTCAAATTTCCATTGGACTGGTAAAACTATAAAGTAACTTGTATCTCAAGCAATTCTGGAGGTGTATTATGCTCAGATTACCAAGGTCTATTCGATTCTATTCTATTTTATACCCATGTTCACCACTGTAGTATCTTCCAGTAGTCCATCAAGCCATGTGACTACACATCTGTCACATGTTGTTTGTTCTCTCCTCCTCTCCCCAGAGGGAGAAGTGTGAGTAGTGGAGTGTCTTTTCTTGGTAGCATATGTCTTTTAAAATATATATATACACCTGTTACTCGGTGTTTGTTCGAGAAGACAGGACAAAGAAATGCACCATGCCCTTGGATCGGAAAGTGGTGAGGTTTGTGATGTACCTTTGCTCTTGGGGGAATTCATTCCACAGATTGGGATTGCTCTGGAGAAAGATCTGTCTCCTGCACAGACGAGCTTGACTCAGATTGTCCAGAATTCCACTGCACCGGGGAGCCTAGTTGTTGCCCGCAGACTTTTAGATGGTCTTGTACATACCCTGGGCCCAGGCCACGGAGTACCTTGAAGATAAGGACTGAGACCATAAATTTGATTCTAAATTCTATGTGATAGGGACATAGGCGGTCATAGCCAGTGGTCAGAGCAGGAGTCATGCCCAATGATCAGAGCAAGAGTCAAGTCTAAGTCATTAGAACAGACGTCCGTAGCCAAGGATCAGAGTCCAGGGCCAGACCCAAGGGTCACAGCCAGAGTCGGTAGCCAGAGCCTAGGGTCAGCAATCAGAGCCAAGTGTCAGAGCCGGAGTCAGAGGTCAGGAATTGGAGTCAAGGGTCAGAACTGGATTACCTGGAGTGAGGAAAGGCATGGGCAAGGCTGGAGTCAAGGCAGGACCGGGGCTAGGGACAAGCAGGAGCTATCACAGCCATGGGCAAATGCTTTGAGCAGCCGCTGAACTGCTGCTGCAGCTGGGCTTAAGAGCCGGCCTGCTGACTCTGCAAACCAGTTGGGCAGTGTAGTCAGTCAGCCTAGCACCGGCAAGCTGCGCTCGTTAGGTTGCCCAGAGACTTGCTGTGCTGCAAGCCCTGCTTCCATACTGGCAATGCTGCATGTCCTGATTCCTGACAGAGGGAAGGACAGGTGTGATGTGCTTGTGGTAGCCTGCATTGCTGAGGAGACACACTGTTGCATTCTGAACTAGTTGGAGCTTCTTAAACACAGAAGGCTTCATGGCCAGGTATATCGCAGTGCTGTAGTCCAGCTGAGAGGTGACGAAGGCATGAATAACTGAGGGCAGGTCTTCACTCACTAGAATGGGACGAGTTTTCTAACCAAGTGGAGCTGATAGAAAGCATTCCTCACAGATGCTGCTATATGAGAGCTCAGCGAGGCATCCAAGAGTAGTCCTAGACTACAACTGAATTGACCAATTACATTGGTCTACAATTTTTGAGAAGTCGTCTGCTTCAGAGATAAAATGTGCTATTTATTATGTATTTTGATGTGCTGAATTCAAATATGACAATTAAAACAACTGATTGGCTACTGTTTCTAAGTTATTTAAGTTTTTACATTTTATGTCTATGTATATTGTGTAGATAATAGAGTTTTAATAATAAATTGTAAACCTAGGTCTTTTCATGTGTTTATGGTTGCTTTACATGATAATATTTCACCTGTCCTGTTTATGTAACACTTTAAAAATCAGCAAAAGGGTTATATTAATAAAATATATTATGAAACAAAAGGCAAAAAGCTATTATGTACATAGTTTAGTCCTATTCAGTGTCTACTCGGCGCTTCTTGGCTTGTCTCTTGTATTCATTAAATGGAGCATCTCTTGTCACTGTCCAGTAATAGTCTGCAAGCATTGATGGGTTCCATTTGCCCTGATAGCGTTTCTCCATTGTTGCAATGTCCTGGTGAAATCGCTCGCCCTGCTCGTTGCTCACTGCTCCGCAGTTCGGTGGGAAAAAAAATCTAGTTGAGAGTGCAAAAAATGTATCTGTAGTGACATGTTGCAACCAAGGCTTTTGTATGCCTTGAGGAGGTTTTCCACCAACAACCTGTAGTTGTCTGCCTTGTTGTTTCCGAGAAAATTTATTGCCACTAACTGGAAGGCTTTCCATGCCGTCTTTTCCTTGCCACGCAGTGCATGGTCAAATGCATCATCTCGAAGAAGTCCACGAATCTGAGGACCAACAAAGACACCTTCCTTTATCTTAGCTTCACTTAACCTTGGAAATTTTCCACGGAGGTACTTGAAAGCTGCTTGTGTTTTGTCAATGGCCTTGACAAAGTTCTTCGTCAGACCCAGCTTGATGTGTAAGGGTGGTAACAAAATCTTCCTTGATTCAACAAGTGGTGGATGCTGCACACTTTTCCTCCCAGGCTCCAATGACTGTCGGAGTGGCCAATCTTTCTTGATGTAGTGGGAATCTCTTGCACAACTATCCCATTCGCAGAGAAAACAGCAGTACTTTGTGTATCCAGTCTGCAGACCAAGCAAGAGAGCAACAACCTTCAAATCGCCACAAAGCTGCTACTGATGTTGGTCATAGTTTATGCACGTCAAAAGTTGTTTCATGTTGTCATAGGTTTCCTTCATATGGACTGCATGACCAACTGGAATTGATGGCAAAACATTGCCATTATGCAGTAAAACAGCTTTAAGACTCGTCTTCGATGAATCAATGAACAGTCTCCACTCATCTGGATCGTGAACGATGTTGAGGGCTGCCACCACACCATCGATGTTGTTGCAGGCTACAAGATCACCTTCCATGAAGAAGAATGGGACAAGATCCTTTTGACGGTCACGGAACAGGGAAACCCTAACATCACCTGCCAGGAGATTCCACTGCTGTAGTCTGGAGCCCAACAGCTCTGCCTTACTCTTGGGTAGTTCCAAATCCCTGACAAGGTCATTCAGTTCACCTTGTGTTATGAGGTGTGTTCAGAGGAGGAGGATGGGAGAAAATATGGGTCCTGTGACATTGATGCTTCAGGACCAGAAGTTTCATCCTCTTCCTCTTCCTCGTCTGACTTAAGTGAGAATGATTCTGGTGCACCGGGAACCGGCAGTCCTTCTCCGTGGGGTACTGGGCGTATAGCTGATGGAATGTTTGGATAATGCACAGTCCACTTTTTCTTCTTTGACACACCTTTCCCAACTGGAGGCACCATGCAGAAGTAACAATTGCTGGTATGATCTGTTGGCTCTCTCCAAATCATTGGCACTGCAAAAGGCATAGATTTCCTTTTCCTGTTCAACCACTGGCGAAGATTTGTTGCACAAGTGTTGCAGCATATGTGTGGGGCCCACCTCTTGTCCTGATCTCCAATTTTGCAGCCAAAATAAAGGTGATAGGCTTTCTTAACCATAGTGGTTATACTGCACTTTTGTGATGCAAAAGTCACTTCACCACAAACATAGCAGAAGTTATCTGCACTGTTCACACAAGTACAAGGCATCTCTGCTCACTTTGGCTAAACAGAAATGTGTCCCTTTGCAAAATCAAACACTGACAAATAAGAGAGCATGACACTGTATGATTTCTAGAGCTGATATAGGGCAATTTGTTCAGCAGAGTGATGTAAGCTTCATTATGATTGCATCATCCATGACTTCTAGGAATAACATGATGCAATTCATATCATGTATGACGCAATACCAGCTTCAGATTGCATCATTCATTGTTTTGCCTAAAAAGCAAGTCCTGTCCAAACCCAGTCATAGATTTATTCATAGATCCAGTCAAAGATGTATTTTAGTCATTTCTGGTTTAAATTGAGATCCCTTCCCTTTATAACTCACTTATCCTGCGCCATTCCCAAGTCAAGGGTCGTATATACTGACCCAATAGCATATCTTGAAAACTAGAGCCAATCAACAATTTTAAGCATCATTTTCGTTCTCTGTGACCCAGAATTAGTAAAGTTTGACTACATTTATTTCAGAAGCATTTTGGCTGTAGAGCAGTGTTATGGCTGTATATCTTCCACCAACAGGGACTGCACCGTAGCTACAAGCTCTTCAAAATACTTTCCTCTGCCCACCAACATCACCTCCATCTTGCTGGAGCTGGCATAGGAGCTAGAAAGGGGTCTGGCAGGTGGGAAAGAGACTATTTGTATGTTGCCAGGCCATGCAATGGGAGAAGCTGGAGGTGTCATCCAGCCATATAGACCTTGGCCTCGTAACAAGATTTCTTTGTTGTTTGGGGAGAGAGGGCATGTGCCTTGGGTCAAAACTAGGCTAAGAGCTGGTCAACATTAGGCCAAGAACTACATGCAATTAAACAGTTTTAATGATCAACAAATCTGGTTCCTTCTGCTGTGTAGATGGGGCCAGAGAGACAAAGGTATCCTGGAAACCCCTGTAGGACATTGGTTGACAAATAGCAATGACTATTTCATGTTAGAAATGAGATAGTACTCCTCTATGTCTGTCTTTCTCCTGTTGGCTAAACAATAACACAAGTATATCATTGTCTACTTGCTTTAGGCTATTGGACTGGCTTCTCTTGGATCATCTGATGTTGAGATTGAAAAACTGGCAACAGTAAGTATAGATTACACTTTAACATCAGAGATAAAATACAAGGGCCCTGATTTTGAGAAAATACTGAGTGTTCACTTTCAGGTGTCTCAAGTTGGGTACCCGAAATGGAGGCATCACAAAAGTTGTCTCTGAACTGTATCTCCAGATCAAGAAAGGGCAGAAGCATGTGCTCAAGTCCATCCTTCTTCAGGAAAGCAGATAAGCACATGCGTAACTTTAAGCAAGTGTTTAATTATTTTCCTGAATCTGACTGTCTTCCTGAATCAGGGTCTTCATTCAGTTTCAGTCACAGAAAAGTCACCAGTCACTTCCAGCTTCACATCACCCCAGCTACTAGGTCAGATTACCTGCATCCTACTATTAAATTAAACCAGCATTGAAAAAGAGTTTATTTTTGTGTGAGCACAAACTAGCAACTAGCTGTGATGATCCACAGTTGCAAACACTAGAACTATCAAAAGCCTGACTCAGCTGACCCAAGCTCTGAGATTTGCTGCTGTGGGTCTGTTTTTGAAGTATAGCTGCACCCTGGGTCATTCTTTTGGGAATACCTAGCATTTCATGCAAGCTGGCCTATTCCAAAGGCACATACTTGTTCATCAGGATGATTTTTGAGCACCAGGAGTAAATCAGCTGTGTCGGGGTGAACTACTAGTCTACGGAAAGCTCTACCAGAGGCAGAGGAATCCTTCCAACCCTCCCTTATACAAGCAGCTCCTGCAGCCCCTCCTGCCCCTCTCTGATGAGCCCACATATATCTTTGCAAACCCTGCAGTTCTCAGTCTCTTTGTTGCAGACCAGGAGAGGGTCATCAATAATAGCCATGGGGTTGTGAGCCTGTCTAATGATCCCTTTCTCCAGTCACCTATTGGAGAAGATTTGCTCAGCCATGTATGCCAGGATGCAGATTGAGAGCAAAGTGCCCCATAAACCTTTTAAATCTTCTGTGGCACCTACTGTGAAACGCAGGAGCCCAGGCATCCCATAAAATGCCATGACAGGAGCCACACTCCCGCCCTCCCACAAACTCCTCAGGAGTCTATGGCACACCTGAGAACGACTCTTTGTGGGTGAGCAAAAATGGGAAGAAAAGAGCTACATTGTCCCTAGATCCCATCTAGGCCAGTACTTGGGAATTCAGCTCTGTGGGGGAACAAATTCATTCTCTTTAGTTTTTTATGGTCGTCTAATAAAGTGATGCAAACTACGGGTCAGATTGCGAACCCCTTACGTGACTCATCCAAGTGGTCCCATTAACGTCAATGGGACAACTCCTGAGACTCCTGGCTCATCAGTGAAAGTATGGGGTCCACAATCTGGCTCTAAATCACCAGGTCACATAGAGACACATTCTGACTCCTCCTGCTGACCTTACTCCATGAGATGTCTCCTGAAGTCAGTAGGACGACTTATGGAATCAGGCTCATGCTGAGGCATGAGTGCTGTTGTCACAAGCTAGTTCTTAGTTGCCTCTCAAGTGAGATGCATGGTCTAGTGCCCAGAGCACAGGTCTTGGGAGCCAGGAATATCTGCATTCCCTCTCATTTTTGATACTTCTCTCTCTCTCTCTCTCTCTGTGTGTGTGATCTTGGTTACCTCATTTAGTTGGTCTGCTTCAGTCTCTCCACCTGTAACAGGGCTATTACTGCCTATATCATAGGACCATTGGGAGGACTATCTAGTTAATGTAATTAAAGTGTGCTGCTAAGTGTTATGAGATTGATTTTACTAACGCTAACTCTGAACCACCATTGATTCCTTCATCTATTCAGTTCTTAATATTTAGATTGAACATGTTCTACACAGCTGTGTGAGAGCAGGACAGATTGAAAGTTGTCAGCATTCATGTTTGAACTCACTGCCCAGACAGCATCATATCACATATCACACTATAGCTCTGAATGTCAAGATTCAAGATCCTCACTCACTTAGCATCACAGAAGTGGCACAGGGGTACTTTCAGAAAGAACGGGGCACCCCATTCCACCTTCCTATCCCTCAGGATCCAACCAAAGAGATCCTATACTAAAAAGATGAGGAATGGGAAAAGATCCCCATTAGAAAATAAAAAGGACCTAGATGATTAGAACATCACAAATGGAGTATTATCATTTGAAATGTGGGTAAAGTAGTTAGAAGAGAAAACCCCTAAGGAACAACAATCCTGGGTGTTTGTTTCTTTGTTTGCCTGTTTGTTGTTTGGGGTTTTTTAATTGTAAATGTCCTTGCTAATAACAAGTCAGAGAACTATGAAGGTCTATATCAAAGAAACCAAGATATATAGGTAGAATAGTCTCATACTCTTCTGTGAAGTATCAGCAACTCTTTAAGCGGAGTGCTGTAAACAAATCACATAGGGCTTGATTGAAACTTAGGGCTCAGTCCTGTGTAACAGGAAGTGCATAGCTGAATGCCCCAGAAGGGGGCCTGAGATGAATTGTGACACAGAGCCACATTGGGAATATGAATGATTCCTTCCTTCCCTGTTGTTTCTTGTTCTTGGGGCAGGTTATAGGTTCCACCCCTCCCTGCCCTTCTGCTGGAAAAAGGTATTGAGTGGATAGGCCCTGCTTCCTCCCTCCCCCAGCTTCCCCATGTCTGAAACCGCAATGTGGGAAGTGTTAACAGGGTTGCAGAGGGGGAAAATGTCCTAATTCTCTTACTTTCCTGAGCAGGTCTGTAGGGCTGGGCCATAATCCAGCACTTAATGTGCAACTACTTCAATTTGCAAGGGCAGCCAAAAGATATTTGTCCTTGTTGTCTGTTGTAATGCGATAAAGATGGAATGGGCTTTAATTTTAAAGTGGATGTTGGTGCTAAGGGATGGATAATTTCAAATTTCTACTAATAGTGCCATACAGAGAATGGAGGGGAGGGGACCTTTCCTATTTCATTTGGCTCAAGTAGTAGATAAATTTAAATATATAAATATGTAAATATATACATATGTAAGGATATTTTCTTAAAATATACAAACTTAATGCTTAAAGATAACTAGAAATTAAGAAAAGTAATAAGGAGAAAAGAAACAAAAGAAAGATAGGGCACAAGTCAAGTAAACAAAAAGGGAGGTGATTATTAGATTAGTTTATGGTTCTCACAAACTGATTAGTTGTTCTTGGTTATCAGCTCTATTGGTTTACTATTGAGTTTGGTCTCTGCAAACAAAATGGATCCATCAAAGCTTATGGGGCAGGACTCCTTTCATCTTATGGGGAGCTTGTGGTAAGTAAAATGTATTTATTATTGACTGATTCCTATGATCCATTTTCTAACGTTTGTGGGAAAAATTAATGAATGTTTTCTGACATCAAAATATTCTGAGGATCATTTTAAAAAACACTTGATCACCATGTTTAGAACCTTACTTCTCCACTCCTCGCACCCTAGAGAAATTCAGATATTCCCTTCTCTCCTACAACAGCCATCACAAATGTGAATAGAAAAATTATAGCGTTGTCTGTCTTCCAACTAAATAGCCAACATAGACATGAAAACTAACTATACTCGTGAACTAATAGACTGTCTCCTTATGGTACCTTCACCAGTACAAGCTTGGTCTCTCTCAGCATATGCACAATGTGCCCAGCCATTTGATGGCATCAGCAGTAACCAGGTAGAGAGCCAGTAGCCCGCCCTCAAAATAAGTCAGTGAGCACTTGTCAAGGATATGCGACAGACTGAAGTTGACTGCAGCTGTATCGCAGGTCATTAGAAAAACCCTATTTAAAGAGATTAGCTGCACAGTTGCCCTGTCCTGTTCAAAACTGGATGAGATTACTAGGGCCCTACCAATTTCAGGGCCGTGAAAAATGCATCACGGACCATGAAATAAGCCCTTCCCTGTGAAATCCGATGTTCCCTTGTTCCTAGGAGCACCCCAGCAAAGGGGACTCCTTGCTTGGCTGGGCAGGGAAGGGACAGGACTTGTCCATCTCCTGCACAGCTGCTCTGTGGGGGGAGACCAGACCCGGGTGCCTTCCCCTGCTGCAGGACGCTCTCTGGGACTGGGCAGCAGCCCCAGAGGTTCCTGCAGCTGGAGGAGACTTGTGGAGTTGTGTCTGATCTTCCCTGTGCTGGTGGGAGCGCCTGAGCAAAGGGGGCTCCTAGCTCCGGCAGGCCAGGGGAGGGACAGGTCTTGTCGATCCCCTGCACAGCTACTCTGTGGGGGAGGCAGAACTCAGACCCACCTCCACCTCCAGGAACCTCCTGCAGCTGCAGGAAGCTCTGCGGTTGCTGCACAGAAGTGAGGGTGGCAATCCCATGACCCCCCTATAACAGGTTCGCAACCCCCATCCCCACAATCCTTTTTGGGTCGGGACCCCCACGGTTACAACACCTTGAAATTTCAGATTTAAACATCTGAAAACATGAAATTTACCAATTTTCAAATCCCATGGCCGTGAAATTGACCATAATGGACCGTGAATTTGGTAGAGATGACCACAGATGCCTTGGCAGATCAAAACCTGGCAGACAGAAGCGTGGTTGTCCGACATTAAGCTAGTGTAGCTGCCTGTTGTTCACTAGAGGGCAGTGAGTCTTCTGGGATTGGTGTGCTCCTACCTCCTGCAAACCAAACTGCAGGGTTCAGTTTCCAAACTGAATGGTGCATGGTTTGCAGAGCTTTCCCTTATGGTCTGCAGGGAAAGCTTCCCTCATTAACACTAGTATAGAAGTATGTGTGTCTTTGTTACAATATGGTATTGTGATCTTGTGCATGACCGTTTTTTAAAACTGTATTATAGAGGTACAGCACCTATACATATAATACTGGACTTTCTCGCTTTGAACCAAAAGATCAACGTGCATCTCCACAAATTATGCTCAATTACCATATATTTGGTTTAGACTTGTACTTGTTCTAGGATAAAGTCTGCAGGCTACTTGTATTTTCTTAAACTTCTCTCTGCCTTCACCATGTGCATTGTCAACAAATATAAAGTTTATAGCTGATTTAATTTATCTTTTAAAACCTGTCAGATCCATTATCAAAACTGAATATGGAGCAAGGCTCAACATTTGTTTTAATCCCCTTATATGTCTGAATACTTTATAGCTTTAAATCTAATTTATTTCAACGTTAAGCAGGGTAATAAAGGATACTGGTGCTCATGTCTCCAAATACGTATGTTTTGAGGCACCTAGGTTAAAGTTCAGAAGCTCAGCAAAGGTTAACTAGTAGTTTTTCAGCATGGCCTCTAGTGATTTTGACAGAGCTTTAAATCTCCTTTAAGTGATTAATCACAATAGAGGAATCCAGTCAAGTCCTAAGGCTAAGTCTGTGGTGAGAGAAACTGAGTTAGTATACGACCTTGGTTGTAAAGGCTAAAGTTACATCTGCCATTTAACTGAATGTAGAAGGCAAGCAATTTATATTGCTGCCTAATTTTCTCATTAAGAACTGTAGAATCATTCGGAGATGTTTTAACTCCTTCCCTGCGAACTGCTGCTACTTCATTTTAAAATGAACTGCTTCCATTCAACGATTCTATTCTATTTTATCAAGGTTCTCATACCGTGTTCATCACCGTAGTCTCCAAGTGCCTTCCAATATCTCATTAAGTAACTCGACTAACATCTGTGTGTGTTCTCTCATTCTCTATCCCAGGGGGATATTTTTAAAATATACATGTTGCTATATATTTATGTTACAGAAGGCAAGGCCAAAGAGATGCACCTTACTCTTGGGGTGAAAGGTGGTGAGGTTTATGATGGCCCTTAATACCTGGCATGGAGGGGATCATTCCACAGTCTCAAACCAGCCCATGAGAGAGTTCTAGCTCCAGCAATCTTTACCCTTATTGTAGAGAATTCCGTTGTGTCAAAGAAGCGGAGTTATTGACCCTGATTTCTATCCCAGAGTACTAGGTGGTCTTTTAAGTATCCTGGGCCCAGGTTACAGAGCACCATAAAGGTACAGACTGAGACCTTGTACTTGAATTGAAATTCTATTGGAAACTAGTGTGGAGAGTAGAAGATAGATGTGATGTGCTCGCAGTAGTCTATGTTGCAGGAGGAGAGGTGCTGGGCCATGCTGAACTAGTTAGGGCTTCCTACGTGCTGAAGGCTTCATGTCCAGATATATCGCAGTGCTGTAGTTCAGCTGAGGTGTGAATAAATGAGGCCAGGTCACTATCCACCAGGATGGGACAGTCTCTTAGCCAACCAGAGCTGATAGAAAGCATGATTCATGGATACTGCTATATGAGAGCTTGGTGTCAGTGAAGAATCCTAGAGTACTCCTAAACTATGAATTGAATTATTCAGTTATCTATGGATCTAATGGAGATTTCTCTGTAGCAGTACACTCTTCCAAATGTTCCACCAGCATCATCTCAGCTTTGCTCCGGTTCAGCTTCAGCCAGCTGTTCTTATTCCATGAACTGATCTCATCCAAGCACTGGGCCATCTTGATGGTAGTGGTATGATCCTATGTGATGAAGGATAGGTAGAGTTCTGTGTCCTCTGCATGTTGTGGTTCGTGAGTCCCTGTCATTTGACCGGTTCACCTAGTGGCTGCATGTAGCTGTTGAATGGGACCAGAGAACCATGTCTGACTCTAAGCCTAGCAGTTGTGGTGAGTCTGCTAACTTAACTTGCCTTCCCTGAACTGTATGGATAATCCCAAATCGGCTTTCAGTATTATACTGTAAGTTCACTATACCATAACTGTCAGCCATTCAGCATTATGTAAAACTAGCAGCTGACAGCCTATACTGTTGGACAGGTGTAATTCATCAAATCATGTGTGTAATATCATGGTGCTATTCTAAACAAAAAGAACTTTCAGTCATGTTTGTAGCTGTTCCCATTACTTCACACTGACTACAGATCATCTAGACTTCTGAGTGATGTTTGGGGTTATTGTATGTGCTGGTTGTAGTGTTATGCGTGGGTTGTGTTGATTTGGGTTAGGTTGTGCTGATTTGTGTGGGTGACTAATGAAGTGTATGTACTGCCATGAGGGTCTATGTGTGTTCGGGGTTATTGTGTATTCTGGTTGTGTAGGTGTCTGTGTTGATTTGTGGCGGGTTGTGCTGAGAGACTTGCATTGATTTGTGCGGTTGGCAGCTGGGTGCATGGGTGTGGCAGTTGGGCCAAGTAATCCACCATCTGTGCAGTTTCTCTCATACAACCAATGAAAATGTTGCATGCAAATTAGCAGTAGAGTATGGGTGGTGATTGGTTGAGTTACCTCTGATACCACAATGGCCTAGGACTATTCTCATGACATAAATGCCTTACTGTAACTGTACACCACACGGATGTAATTCATAAAGTCAAAATGGCTGAAAACTTAAAAATTGGATGGTAACAGATTGTGAAACTCAGTGATGACTCAACCTGGTGATATTCTGAACAAAAAGAGCTCTCAGCCATGCTTGTAGCTGCTTCTATTGCTTCACACTGACTCAACAGACCTTTTAGGCTTCCGAGTGACGTTTCTGGAATCTTATTATAATATTCAAAAATTCATAGATTCCAAGGCCAGACTGGACCATTTGATCATATAGTGAGTCTCACCTCCTGTATAACACGGGCCATAGAACTTCTTCACAATAATTCCTAGAACATATCTTTTAGAAAAACATCCAGTTTTGATTTTAGAATCCACCAAGACCCTTGGTAAATTGTTCCAATGGTTAATTACTCTCACTGTTAAAAGTTTATGCCTTATTTTGAGTCTGAATTTGTCTAGCTTTAACTTCCTGACATTGGATCATGTTATACCTTTCGCTTCTAAATTGAAGAGCCCATTATTAAATATGGGTACTCACAGACTGTAATCAAATCACCCCTTAACCATCTCTACATTAAGCTAAATAGATGGAGCTCCTTGACTCTATCTCTATAAAAGCATGTTTTCTAATCCTTTAATCATTCTTGTGGCTCTTTTCTGAACTTCTCCATTTTATCAACATCCTTCTTGAATTGTGGACCCCAGAACTGGACACAGTATTCCAGCAGTGGTTAGACCAGTGCCAAATACAGAGGCAAAATAACCTCACTGCTCCTACTCAAGATTGCATTATTTATGCATCCAAGAATTGCATTACCCCTTTTGGCCACAGAATCGCACTGGGAGCTCATGTTCTGCTGATTATCCACCACAACTCCCAAATCTGTTTCAGAGTCACTGCTTTCCAGGATAGAATCTCCTATCGTGTAAGTATGCCCTACATTCTGTGTTCCTAGATATATAGAGTTACATTTAGCCATATTAAAACACATATTGTTTGCTTGTGTCCAGTTTACCAAGCAATCCTGATCGCTCTGTATCAGGGACATGTCTTCTTCCTTATTTATCACTTCCACAATTTGTGTGTCATCTGCAAACTTGATCAGTGATTTTATGTTTTCTTCCAGATCATTAATAAAAATGTTAAATAGAGAAGGACCAAGAACCAGTCCCTGCGGGACCCCACTAGAAACATACCCATTCAATGATGTGTCCCCACTTACAATTACAGACCTAAAATTGAGACCTATCAGTTAGCCAGCTTTTTTGTGTGCATTGTTAATATTATATCTTTCTAGTTGTTAATCAAAATATTGTGCCGTACCAAGTCAAATGCTTTACGGAAGTCTATTACATCAACACTATTACCTTTATCAACAAAACTTGTAATCTTACCAAAAAAAAAAGATAAAAAATAAACATCCAGGATGGGCTCTGTCCTACATATAGTAAACTGCAAAGGCCCAGACTACTGTTTTGGCAGAATTCAATATTGTACACGCTTCCTTTGTAGCACAGCGAGCCCTTAACCTCTATGAGTTATATCAGACCATCCGTGTGTTAAGCAGAACTTCCTTCTAAAATCAATGAGGAGTTCTGCTTACACACTGATGGCACAATGTGGTCCCATTGTTTTTGAGTTTCTAAAATCTGTCCTCATTGTTTCACAAAGCTAGTAACACACATGCAGCCTTTTGCTTGCACATTACTAATACACGTATCTCAGGCCATGTCTACATTACGAGTGCTACAGTAGCACAGTTATGGTGCCATAACTGTGCTGCTGTAGTGTAGTAGTGCGGATGCTTCTTATCGCACTGGAAGGGTATTTTCTGTCATTGTAGGAACTTCACCTCCCCAAGCAACAGTACCTCAGTCGATGGAAGTATTCATCTGTCTACCTAACTGCGTCTACATGGGGGTTTTGTCCGCATAACTACCCCTGAGCTCCATAACTATGTCTTCATTTTAT